>NC_045452.1:1088367-1132044 GCF_002776525.5 Piliocolobus tephrosceles | reverse complement strand
GAATGAGCTAGCCTTGCTGACGCTGTGACTTCAGCCAGACTGAGGCTGACTGTGGACGTTGGGCCTCTGTAACTGTAAGTTGGTTAACTTTATGTTCGTTTGTGGGAATATGCAGGCACTCTTTGTTCAGTGGAGGACTTGAAGCTGTCTTTCTGACTCTACGTCTGTGCTGCTTCTGTTCCTACCATTGTTCGGGGTGGAAAGGAGCAGGGTAATTCAGGTGGTGGGGACAGTGTGAGGAAGTCCGCAGGTAAACGAGCGCTGTGGCCCAGGGAGCAGGCGAGTCTCAGTTACAGCAGAATGTGCTGGGAGAGCGGGAGGTAAGGCCCACTGGGTGGATCTACTAGGCTTTGGAGGCAGAGTTTGGGCTGGAGATGGTGAGAAACCATGTAGCAGTTGGAGCACTTAGAGGTTTGTCAGAAGGGTCAGGGCCGCTGGCGCAGGCAGGAGCAGGTGCTGGGGAGACAGCGCTCGCCTGCTCCCTCACTGGGCTCTGATGGGAGGCATGCCTTGTGGGCTGTTCATTATTATTGAACAGCGCTGCCCAGCTACATGGACCAAGCTGCTTTTGTGAACGAGGGGTGGGGAATCCAGGCCAAGACCATCTCATCTCTCAGGGACCCTCTGGCTCATTGGACAGCTCCATCTCTCATTCTCCAAACTGTTGCTGGCCTCGCTGAGGACATTCTGAGCTGGTGCTATCATCCTGGGCTGCACTTCACTCCAGTCCACCCTCACCTTACTTTATTATCCCGCACCCTGAAAAGGCATTGCTGAAGGGGGCCTTGTGCATTGGAAGCCAAATACGCCTCTGTCTGGGAGCTGCAATGTATGCAGTGGTCATCTTTGCTGCTTCTGCCCCAGTGTCACACTCTCAAGAGTGAGAACATGGGCAGGATTGTCAATGGCGTCACTCCCCTGTCTTGCCACTGGGATCTCCGACTGATGCTGGTCCTAGGATTCAGGTTGCCTCAAGACTATGGGACAACAAATTTTCCATTTTGTTTTCTACTTCTTCCCAGCCTAGGGCAGTTCAAAGCCAGCTTCTTTCAGGAAGCCTGCCCTGATAGCACCACCTAACTAAAAACACTGATTTTCTGTGCTGCTCATTTTCAGTGGTAAGTGTTTGTGAATTCAGCTTTTCATTGCACACGGTCTCATGTGACTCTTTAGTGGTCCTGGAGAAGCAAGTGTGAGATGGATGCCTCGTCTGGTGAGGTTACAGACTTCCTGAGGACTGAACAGTTTTTCTTCCTTTGTGCCATGTCCCACTAAATAGACGATAAACCACTAGAGGACAGGTACTGTTTGACATGAAAACAAAGTTTACGGTGCCAATCATTTTTCAGTAAACTTGCCAGGGAAATAAGGAGTGGAGAGGCCATTTGTTAATTGAAAAGGCATTTCCTGTCTAGTGGGGTAGATTCCTAAATTTAGGGCTAAACGTGTCATGCAGGTCTAATTTTCTGCATCGTGCAAACACAGTCCCTTTTGCTTCTTTTGTGTACGCTCTTTGCATTTGTTCCACAGACACCTGATGTTTATAGAATGCCCTGTGCATTAGAGATGGATGATTCAATGGTGAATGACAGGTGATTTTTCTCTGCAGGTGGCTATCTTAGCCACTCCAAGGCTTTAACTATCTTTGTGAACATCAGTCACAATTCTCCAGCCAGTCTCAATCTCCTTCCCCAAATCCATTTCCTATTTTAGAGGTTAGGCAACCTTTGCAAATGTTAAGATGCAGGTGGTTAGACCTGCAACCCTAAGAGGAGCTGAGGTAATGCTTCTCTTTGCCAGGAGGGGTGCATGACATTGCCTGACATGTTGAAGCAGTGGGCACCATGGTGGGGGGGTGGTCAGGGGATGCTAACAGGCACAGCTGGCCCTCCTCACCTGTGGGTTCTGCATCAGTGGGTTCTGGATTCAACTGGGGATTCAACCACCTGGGGTACTAATATTCAAAAAATATGTGGCTTTACTGAACATGTACAAAATTTTCTTCTTGTCATTATTCTGTAAACAACTATTGACATAGCATTTACATTGAATTAGGTATCAGAAGTAATCTAGAGCTGATTGAAAGTGGACGCAGGGTGTGCATAGGTTGTCTGCAAATGCTGCGCTGTTCTCTATCAGGAGCTAGAGCACCTGCAATGTTGGTATCTTCAAGAGAAGGTCCTGGAACCAATCCCCTATGGATACCGAGGAATGACGGTATTTGGGTTTTGATAGAAAACTGAGAAACCCAGAACATCAGAGATAACCTCCTAGCAGTAGGAAGCCGAGTTAAAATCAGGAGAAGCCAGTGGCTAAATTCAGAGTCATTTTACACAAAAGAGCAAAACACATGTTTTACAACAATGGAGGAAAAACTCAGTGATCACCCACTTAAGTGAATAAAAGTTACAGTGATAGTTACAACAACATGGCAATAGGGTATATTGAGAAGGAAGATGTCCTTCAAGAGTTTATGGTTTGGTGGGGGGAGCCAGAGCCTCTCTGAGGATGCACCCTCATCCTTTGGAAGCACTGACCTGGCCCCTGGGCCCATAGACATGGGAATAGTGTGTGAGCCGGCAGAGTCTCAGCAAACCCTCAATTCAGTTTGTCTCCTTGGACAGCATCTATCTCTCTAGTCCTCCATCAGCTCCTTTTCCAGTTTCCCCCAACCTGCACTTGTTTTTGCAAGGCAGGGAGTTGTCTGCGCTTAGGACAATTCCTCACATTGCCAGGAGAGGGCAGCAGATCACTCTCCCATCACAGTTGCTGCCTTGGCCCTGTTCAGGATTCCAGTCATTTTTCAAGGGTTATTGAGTGCTTATGGAATAGGAGACCATTCCAGCCTCAGTTTAGGCCAGGCACTGGGAATGCAATCCGACTGAGATATGGGGTCCGGCTCTGCAGGAGCCCGTGGTCTAAGAAGGCGAGGCAGCCATGGAAACAGAAACAGGTCCAAAGATGGGGTGAGGCACTGGGGCAGAAGGCTCTTCAGGGGACTATGGGATTCCCATGAGGTGGCGAGAGGAGGGGCATCAGAAAACACCCAGCAGGAAGAGGTGCTAGGGCTGAGTCTTGGAAGCAGGTAAGTTTTCCCAGTTCCTAAGACAGGCAAGGCACCCCAGGCAGGGGGAGCTGGGCTGAGCGTGACACCACAGGGCAGACTCAGGCTCAAACATAGGGTGCTGGGGCAGAAGGAGCATCTCAGGGAGGGGAGGATCACGGAGGGCTGTCCTCCCTGGCCATGCTAAGGAATCTGTGCCAGGACCCAAAGGGAACCGGAAGCCACTGAAAGGTTTCATCAGGAGAACGACCAAAGCAGACCTGCACTTTTAAATGACAACTTCCTGTTCTGCCTGTGGAGGATGGGCATGGCAGGACGGAGAAGGGCAGGCCTGAAGGCCGCTGGCCAGGTCAGCTTGGCTCGAACTAGGTAGGAGAGCGATGGTGGTGGTCTGAACTAAGGCAGGAGCAGTGGGAGTGGAAAAGGGGGTGGGCGTGAGGTTGAAATGACAGGTTCCGGTCTTTGGCTGGATGGGGCCAGATGAGGGCAGAGGTCTTTCAGCTTTTTGGCTTTAGTGGCTGGAGTGAGTGCTGGTGGCAGCTGATGAGACGAACACAGGGGAGGAAGACAGATCTCTGGAGAAAGATTGTGAGTCATTGACAAATATGGGGCATCCCACAGTCCCCCATTTCATTGCCACTACACCACCTAATCTAGATCCTTGCTGTTTTTCACCAGTTCTGAAATAGTGGCTTCTTGTTGGGTCTCACAAGGTCCAGTCTCTCTGTTGGAGGTGCCTGGGAATTCTTTATTTCAATACGTGCTGATGAACAACCTGTTAGGGGCAGCCACTGCGATGAATTTTTTCTCCCACAGAGCTTATGGCCTAGTGCAGAGGGAAGGTAGTGAAGGAAGAGACAGATGGTGAAGCTGATGTTGAAGTCCAGTGTGCAGCACGGTCTCATAAGTGAAGAACAGGCTGCACAGAGAACATTCCAGGCAGGTCCTGTGCTCTGGACTTCAGAGTGCCAAGGAGGTTTCCTAAAGGAATGCCATCTGGGCTCAACTGGATGGGCAGGGGCTCCCCAGTGAGGGGGTGGGGTGGCAGTGGGCCGGGGCTGGGGAGAAGGGGCTCCTGTGGGGCTGGAAGGGGTGGGTGCAGTACCTGACCCTGCGGCACAGGATATGAGAAGCAGGCAGCCTCCACTTGAGAGGATACCGGGGTTGGTCAGCAAGGATAACAGTGGCAGGGACTGATAGGGTTAGCTTGCACCAAGCTGAGTGGGGAATGAGTTGTGCCAGGCCTTCTGTGGGTGGACGGATCCTCAGCCCTGGAGGGGTGTCCTTCTGAAGGAGCCTTCCTAGTTTCTGACAGATTTGGGAATCTGTCAGGTTCCCTCTCTCTAGGAAGAGGCTACAAACTCTAGGCTAGGCATGGGCAAACTGCAGCCAAGTTTCGTTTTACCAGAACACGGCCATGCTGCTTCACGTATGTGTTATCTATTGTTGCTTTAGTGAGTTGAGTAGTTGCAAGAGACTACATGGTCTGCAAAACCTCAAACATTTCCTAACTGGCTCTTCATGGAAAAGGTTTGCCAAGCCCTGCTCTAAACTGGCAGGCAGCTTTCTTGAATATAGTTCAGGCCTGGTCTGCATGTGCTAAGACAGTGAGCCCATATCCTAAAGCTGGATCTCCCAAAATGCATGTCCATCTCAGGTCTTACGAATCTGTGAGTCACTGAGCATATGAATACACATATGGTCATGTGTCATTTGTGCACATGGTCATGTGTGAACATGCATATGATTGTGCATTAGCATGCACACGTGTAAATGCACACGATCATGTGTGAACATGCAGATGGTTGTGTGAACATGTGTATGACTGTGTGTGAACATGCATGTGAACATGCGCGTGGTTGTGTGTGAATGTGCACGTGGTCATGTGATGTGAGCTTAAAGGTGCAGTGCCAGGCAGGGATAGGCCTTCCATGAGTGGTCCCTGGGCTTGGCCACTTGCTGCAAGAGGCCTCTTCTTGAATCTTGTCCTAAGCTTGTTAGCCTTGCTTGGCACCGTGGAGTGACTCTCTTGCTACTGAATGGGATTCAGATGCCTGAACCTGACTTTCTCCACACAGGACCCTAGGAGACCATTCCAGCCTCAGTTTCCACCTCTCTCCAGATGCCTACTTGCTTCAGCCAAACCTACTTCCCACTCTGCACACATTACTTTCTCCACCTTGGTGGCCTAATCCTTTGGGGCCCACCTCTCACATTTAGCTCCCTGTTCTTGGTTATTTGGGCTTTTGTCTTGTGTGCTCTGTCAGGTTCTAGGCTTTGTAAGGGTGAATTCCATGTCTCCACTCATCTGTATGTGCCTAGTAGGGCTGGCTCTTGGGAGAGTCTTCATGGTGACTGAGGCCATGGATCCTTTGCACTGTTCCTTGAATTCACTTGACACTTAAATACTCATCCTGAAATGATGCTTTGAAAGTGATGCTTCCAGTCAATTATGGGTTCACTGTATTACAGATCCCTAGCACCCAATACCTGGCACATAAGAAATGAATGAAAAACAGTGAATGAACTCAAGTAGGCCTACAAGGTGAGAGGAAAGTGATCCTACTTACTGGGTGTGCTAGGAAGGCATTTTGGACTGTTGACTTGGCTGTTGCATAGTAGGCCTGGGGCTCTGAAGGCTGGCATTTGCTCATTCTAAACCTCAAATTTCAATAAATTACCACCAAGTGGACAAAGTTCCATTGGCCAGAGCTCTTGGTGTGAATGAATAACATACCTTTTTTGGATGTGATTAATGGACAGGGTGTATACAAAACTAAAAACAATGTGTGCTGACTACCTGTAAGCCATGGTGATAAAACCCTCTGTATACTTGATCTTACTCAATGCTCGCTACAAACCCATGAAGTGGGTTTTCAGACAAACTTTCTATTCTGGAGCATTTTAAACAAGAGGCTAGTGTAGTAAGCTTTCACCTACTCCTCAGCAGATTCAGATATTTGTTATCTCGTGGCCAATCTTGTTTCATGTACACTCATGCATGTTTCTCCTCTTCCTCTCTTATTATTTTATAGCAAATCCCACACATCATATAATTTCCTCCCTGAATGTCTTGGTATATGTCTGTAAAAGATAAAGATTCTCATTTTGTTCTTTCAAGATAAGGTCTTTGTTGCCCAGGATCTGTCGCCCCGGCTGGAGTTCAGTGGCATGATTATGGCTCACTGTGGCCTTGACCTCCTACCTCAGCTTCCTAAGTAGCTGAGACTACAGACCCGTGCCCCCATGCCCAACTAATTTTTAATTTTTATTTTAGTAGATACAGGGTCTTGCTATGTTGCTCGGGCTGGTCTAGAATTCCCAGCTTCAAACAATCTTCCTGCCTCGGCCTCCCAAAGTACTGAGATTATAGGTATAAACCACTGTGCCCCGTGACAAGAACTCTTTTAAAAACATAATCCCAATGCTATCATCAACCAACCACCCCACACCATTGCTCTTTAATATTGTCAACGCTCTTGTTAGCTCCAGATTTCCAGTAATTTCATATATTTTTTGTTTGTTTGAATGAGGATCCAAATAAAGTCTCTCTTTTGGATTGTTTCATTCATATCTTAGCTTTTTTTTTTTTGATCCTGAAAGCTTCCCCATTTGATCTCTTTTTTGTCCCTTGCAGTTTAGTTATTGAATAAATTAGGATGTTTCCCCATAGTTTGGATTTTGCTAACTGTATTCTCATTATGCTGTTTCTCATAGTTTGAATTTTGCTAATTGTATCCTTGTGATGTTAACTTGTTCTTCACTTTGTTCTAGTTTTTATAAATTAGTAGTTTGATCTGAAAGCTTGATCAGATTCAGGTTGGATTTGGGGGGTCAAGGCAAAAAGACTGTGCTAGGTTCTTCCAGCAGGAGGTGTGTACTGTCTGGCCATCTTTTTTTTTTTTTTTGGTGATGTTAACAGCCACTGGTCAATCATGGACTGAACAATGATGGTATTGTTATATCATTCCTTCTTCATTTAGGAGCTGCTATCCTTCCAGAAAGAGATACTGCTACCCTGAGAAGGGCCCTGCATGAAGAAAAAAAAAGTAAATATAAAAAAGAGATGCTACTTCTTATAAATTATTGTGTTACCCAGTTGTACAATTTATATAGAAAAGGCCCGTTAGTGGCTTGCTTTGTTCTTTTTGTTTAACATTTTTCAAAATGATGGTCTGTTTAATTTATGTCCTTCAATGGTGACCACATTTATTTATTTATTTATTTATTTATTTATGTATTTATTTATTTATTTATTTAGACAGGGATGGTCTAGCTCTGTTGCCTGAGCTGGCATGCAGTGGGGCCATCATGTCACTACAGTCTCAAACTTCTGTGCTTAGGCAATCCTCCCATATCAGCCTCCTGAGTGCCTGGGACCACAGACATGGGCCCTCATGCCTGAGTAATTTAAAAATTTTTTGTAGAGACAGGGTCCCCTTACATTGTCCAGGCTGGTCTTTAACTCCTGGGCTGAAGTGATTCTCCTGCCTCAGCCTCCCAAAGGCATGAGCCACTGTCCCCAGCCCACATTTATTTACTTATTTATTTTTTCTTTTTTTTGAGACAGAGTTGCGCAGGCTGGAGTGCAATGGCGAGGTCTTGGTTTACTGCAACCTCCGCCTCCCAGGTTCAAGCGATTCTCCTGCCTCAGCTTCCTGAGTAGCAGGGATTTCAGGCATGCGCCACTAAATCCCGCTAATTTTGTATTTTTAGTAGAGATGGGGTTTTACCAGGTTGGCCAGGCTGGTCGCAAACTCCTGACCTCAGGTGATCTACCTGCTTTGGCCTCCCAAAGTGCTGGGATTACAGGCGTGAGACACTGTGGCTGGCCAACCCACTTTTATTTTTTGTAAAGAAGCATTATGAATGCAGACATTCAAACATATTTGATGTATTTCAATCCCCTGCAATTATTATCCTTATTAATGTACAAAATGTCCTATGTTTGGTTAGAAGGAGTCCCTTCAGATTGGCTCTTCAGATGTGTTGAAATCATCCTAATAATCTTTGATAGATTCCTTGCTATCCAGAGTGACAATGTGTTCCAGGCTTATCTTATACATTTCTGGCCTAGACCTGGAATCAGCACTCTCTCCAGGAAGGCTTGTTTTCTTTTAGTGGACAATGGTATTTTGAGACAATCTTGGTGCTAGGGGTAAATATTATAATTTTAAAAGTTAAAAAAATTGCCAGGGGTGGTGGGTCATGTCTGTAATCCCAGCACTTTGGGAGGCCGGGGCGTGTGGATCATCTGAGGTCAGGAGTTCGAGACCAGCCTGGCCAACATGGTGAAACCCTGTCTGTACTAAAAATACAAAAAATTAGCTGGACGTCATGGTGGGAGCCTGTAATCCCAGCTACTTGGGAGGCTGAGGCAGGAGAATCGCTTGAACCTGGGAGGCAGAGGTTGCAGTGAGCTGAGACCGTGCCATTGTACTCCAGCCTGGGCAATAAGAGTGAAACTTTGTCTCGAAAAGAAAAAGAAAAAAAAAAAAAACCTTAAGAAAATTAACAGCTTTATAGAGGTCTAATTTACATAGTAAAATTCACCCATTTTAAGTGTACCATTCAACAATTTTGTGTGTGTGTGTGTGTGTGTGAGGCAAGGTCTCACTCTGATACCAAGGCTGGAGTGTAACGATGCTATCATGGCTCACTGCAGCCTCAACCTCCTGGGATCAGGTGAACCTCCTGCCTCAGCTTCTTGAGTAGCTGAGACTACAGGCTTATGCCACCATACCTGTTTAATTTTTAAAAATTATTTGTAGAGATGGAGTCTCTATGTTTCCCAGGCTTGTCTTGAACTTCTGGGCTTTCTTGCCTTGGCCTCCCAAAGTACTGGGGTTACAGGTGTGAGCCACTGTGCCTGGTCCAATTCAATGATTTTTAGTATATTTAATATATTTATGGAATTATGTAACCATCACCAAAATCTAGTTTTAGAACATTTCGTCATCCCAGAAAGAAACTTGTGCCCATCACAGGAAGGGGAACATCACACACCGGGACCTGTTGTGGGGTGAGGGGAGGGGGGAGGGATAGCATTAGGAGATATACCTAATGTAAATGATGAGTTAATGGGTGCAGCACACCAACATGGCACATGTATACATATGTAACAAACCTGCACATTGTGCACATGCACCCTAGAACTTAAAGTATATAAAAAAAAAGAAACTTGTGCCCATCAGAGTCACTTTTCAGTCTTATTCCCAGCCTTCGACAACAAGTAATCTGCTTTCTGTCCCTATATAAGGCTGTTCTGGACATTTCATATAAACTGAATCATGCAATGTGTGTTCTTTTGCATCTGGCTTCTTTCATGAAGCATTGTGGTGTTGAGGTTGATTACTGTGGTAGCATGCCTCAGAATTTCCTTTTGATTGCTGAGGAGTATTCCTTTGTATGAAAATTCCCCACATTTTAATCCCTTTGTCAGTAGATGGACATTTGGGTTGTCTCCACCTTTTGGTTTCTGCGAACAGTGTTGTGAATATTCACATACAAGTCTTTGTATCAAGATACATTTTTATTTTCCCTGGGTAGATACCTATAAGTAAAGTTGCTGGGTTTAAGGCAATTTTATTTTTAACACTTTAAGAAACTCTCATACTATCTTCCAAAAAAGTGGCTGCACCATTTGACATTCCCACTGGCAGTGCATGAGGGCTCCGATTTCTCCACCTCCTCTCCAGCACTTGTGTTATCCGTCTGATTGGTTATATTCATTCTAGTGGGTGTAAAGCGACGTCTCATTGTGGGTTGATTTGCATTTTCCTAGTGACTAACGATGTTAAACACTTTTAAATGTGCTTATTGGACATTAATATAGCATCTTTGGAGAAATGTCTATTCATGTTCTTTTCCCATTTTTAAGTTGGATTGTCTTTTAATACTGAGTTGTAAGAGTTCTTCTGGATATATCACTTATTAGACATATGATTTATAAATATTTTCTCCCATTCTGTGGGCTGTCTTTCCCTTTCTTGATTGTATCTTTTGATGTGCCAAAGTTTTAAATTCAGCTGATGTTCAATTTGCCATTTTTCATTTTCTCACTTTCTCACTTTCCTCCTTTTCCAGGTCTCATTATGTAGCCCTGGCTCATCTCAAACTGTGCTTTTAACATCGTATCTAAGACATCAGTGCCTTACACAAGATCACAAGGATTTACTCCTATGTTTTTTTCTAAGAGTTTTATAGTTTTAGTTTTTACATTTAGGTCTGCGATCCATTTTCAGTTAATTTTTGTGTATGGTGTTAAGCAGGGACCCAAATTAATTTATTTGCACATGAATATCCAATTGCCCCACCACTATTTGTTGAAAAGACTATTCATGGTTGGACATTGAGGATCATACCTGTAATCCCACCACTTTGGGAGACCAAGGCAGGAGTATTGCTTGAGTCCAGGAGTTTAAGACAAGCTTGGGCAACACAGGGAGACATGCGTCTCTACAAAATGAAAAATAACAAAAAAAGAAAAGACTATTCCTTTCCAAATGAAGTTTCTTGACCCCTTTGTCAAATCAATTGACTTGTAATGTAATGGTTTCTTTCTGGGATTTCAACTATTTTTCAGTTAATCAATTACTTTTTTTTTGAGACAGGGTCTTATTGTGTCACCCAGTCTGGAGTGCAGTGGTGCGATCAGAGCTCACTGCAGCCTCAAACGCCTGAGCTCAATTCATCCTCCTGCCTTAGTCTCCTAAGTAGCTGGGAAAACAAGTGTGTGCCACCAGGCCTGGCTAATTTTTTTTTTTTTTTTTTTTTTTTTGAGACAAAGTCTCCCTCCGTTGCCCAGGCTGGAATGCAGTGGTATGATCTCAGCTCACTGCAACCTCCACCTCCCAGGTTCTAAGTGATTCTCCTGCCTTAGCCTCTGGAGTAGCTGGGGTTACAGGTGCACATCACCATGCCTGGCTAATTTTGCATTTTTAGTAGAGACAGGGTTTTACTATGTTGGCCAGGCTGGTCTCGAACTCCTGACCTCAGGTGATCCACTCACCTCAGCCTCCCAAAGTGCTAGGATTACAGGTGTGAGCCGCCACACCCAGCCATCGTTTTAAATTTAATTTAATTTAATTTTCCTAGATACAGAGCCTTGTTATGTTGCCCAGGCTGGTGTCAAACTCCTGATTTCAAGGGATCCTCTCTCCTTGGCCCTTTAAAGTTTTGGGATTACAGGCATGAGACAGCTTTATTTTCTTTTTACAGATATGTTTTCTCTTTCTTCCCCAGGTTGGAGTGTAGTAGTCAATCATAGCTCACTGCATTCTCAAATTTCTAGGCTCAAGAGATCCTCCCACCTCAGCTCCTTACTAGTTGGGACTGCAGGTCTGTACCACCATGCCTGGTTAATCAAAAAAAAAAAATTTTTTTTAGAGCGGTCTCACTCTCTGTGTTGCGCAAGCTGGTCTTGAATTCCTGACCTGAAGGGATTCCCCCCAACCTCAGCCTCCCAAAGTGCTGTAATTACAGGCATGAGCACCCAGGCTGAGCTTTCTACTATATTCCAGTGACCTATACATCTGTCCTTAAGCCAGTACCATACTCTCTTGATTACTTTGTAGCAAGTTTTGAAATTAGGAAGATAAGTCCTCCAACCTTGTTCTTCTTTTTCAGGATGATTTTGCTTATTCTGTGTCCTTTGCATTTCCACATGAATTTTAGGATCCCCTTGCCAATTTCTGCAGAAAAGGTAGCTGGGATTTTGATAGGAATGAGGTTTAACCTGTAGACTAATTTGAGGAGTACTGACAATAATATTTAGTCTTCTGATCCATGAAAATGGAATATCATTCATTTATTTAGTTCTAATTTAGTTTCTTCCCACAGTGAGTATTTTATTCTTTGGGATGCTATTGTAAATGGAATAATTTTCTGAATTTCATTTTTGGATTTTTCATTGCTACAGAAATACAATTGATTTTTGTATGCTGATTTTGTGAACTTGCTGAACTAGTTTTTTTTTTTTTTTTTTTTTTTTTTTTTTAAACTGGATGCCTTAGGATTTTCTGTATACAACATCATGCATGTGGGAGTAAGACAGTTTACGTCTTCTTTTCTAATCTGGATCTTTTTATATATCAATCACCTAAGCATCCTGGCCAGAACCAAAGCTGAATAGACCTGCTGAACATGGCCATCCTTATCTTGTTCCCAGTCTTAGGGGAGAGCATTCAGTCTTGCACCATTAAATCTGTTAACTGCTAGGTTTTCACAGATGCTTTTCATCATGTTGATGAAGTTCCTTCCTGTTTCTAGTTTGTCGAGATTTTTTTCCATGCATGGGTACATAATTTTACTCTCATTTACAGAAAAGGAAACCATCATTCAGGCAGTCTGCCTCCAAAGATCAAGCCCTGGATCACTGTGCTATCTCTGCAGCACACTCTTCCATTTAATTTTCCCTCTGCCACTCCTCTGAATTCCCTCTTTCAGTTCACTTGGGATGTTTGTGTTCTCCAGGACACCAACTCTTTGCTCACGTGCTTCTCTCCTGAAGTGGGAGAATGGCTTCAGCTGTCACCTGCAAGCTGATGACTCCACACTCCCTGTTTTCTTGCCCTCACTGAGCTCTGGTGTGGTCTCATGCTTCCAAGACTTTTCCACTTGGATATGTCAAGAAATCTCAAACATCCTGTCCTAGAATGCCCTGTTACCCACCTCCACTCGAGAAGGCTCCTCTCACTCTATTTTCAATATTGGATGCTTCTGCCATTTGTACTGTTCCAGCCTGAAACTTGGCCATGATCCCACGTTTCCCTCTCTTCGGCTCCTCCTCTCACCTCTTCTAAATGGTGGCCAAGTTCTACCTATGTTCTTTCTTCACCTGCACTGGTACTGCCTTGCTCCTGCCTCCAGTCTCATTCTCCTCAAATTCACCCTCCAGGTTACCAACAGAGTGATTTATCTGAATTACAGATCCTCTGATACTTAGCCCTTCACCAGTTCCCTATTCCCACAGCACAGGAACCAAGGCCTTTTCTCATCTGTTCCATTTCATGCACTAGGAACTTCCACCAAAGACTGAAGTCACTAAATGCAGTTTCTCATGTCAGTTTTAAGAGCTGTATGCTACTTTCATCATTTGGAGACATTAGAAATTATGTTACTAGTTCTAATTTACTGTCTTTTGCATGTCATGTTGCCTCATGCCTCAGTGCTTCTTGTTTACTCTATTGTCTTTTTAAAATATATTAACTTATTTAAATAGAAATAGGGTTCTCGCTGTGTTACTCAGGCTGGTCTTGAATTCCTGGGCTCAAGTGATCATCCTACCTCAGCCTCTCAAATTGCTGGGATTACAGGTGTGAGCCACCATGCCCAGCCCTGTCATCTTGTTTTGAGAGGTTCTTCCTCTTTCCACATCATCCCCTCTAGTCCTTTGCATCTTGAAAATCCCTACTCACTAGGCCCTCCTCTTTGAACCTCCTCCTAACTCTTGCAGAGTTAATTATGCCCTCCTCTGTGTTATTTCAGAACACTGCATGTGCTTGTAATATCCCATGTGTTGTCCTATAAGTATTTGTCATTTTCTTACTCTCACTCTGGGTTCAGTATTTACACTAGATTTATCTTAAACACTCTTATAATTGCCAGCACATAGAAGGTGCTTAAGAAATATTTGTTGTAATCGCCTGAATTAGGATTTATCTATAAGTCTCCTTGCTTTTAATAGATCATTTTCTAATTTGTCAGTTTAAATATATTTTAAGAGAACACCCCATCCCTAAGCCAAATTGCTTCTTATGCAGAAAAAATAGCCACTACTGTGAGTGTCCAAGCTTGCCCCTGCACAACCACCCTAGGAGACATGGGCAGAAGTACTGGGAACTGACCCTTTCCATCTGCCCTCACTTAGCTTCCTTGGGTACTTATATGGGGCTGTCACTGACTTTACATGCTGCTGCAGCTCCTTGGTCAGCTGGCTCTTGTCATGAGACAGAAAGTGTGGGGTCAGGATAATAAATGCCTCCACTACCTGCAGAATGAGGGCAGAGGCTCTTGATGAGTGTCAACCTATTACATAGTGTAAAAAGTCAGTATTTATCGAATGAGTGGAAAAACAAGGTGACATTGGACCCTACGGTGGTTTTGGAAAAGAAGAGGACTAGGTGCAAATGCTTGTACTTCTAATGTCCACTCCATGCCTTGAAAAGTTACTTGACCTCTCCTTAACCTCAGTTTCCTTCTCTGTGAAATGGGAACAATAAAGATTCCATTTCTCATTTGGTTTCTTTAAAGCTTCCATGAGATAATACATATAAAACATCTGGGTAGTTTACATTATTATCCCTGTCATCAGTACTTTCATCATTATTTTTACTATTATTATATATGCAATCCTGTGCCTGTAACCCAATGGGCATTTGATAATTCTTGACAATTTATTATTCATATATTAGTAGTGTTATCCCCACTTTATTGCACAAGGCCTTGCAAATAGAAGGTGCTCAATAAACACTTTTTAATAAAAAAATGCATATTTGTTCTTCAGTCACGTTGCTGAAATGCCATTCTGGCTCCACCCCTTGCTAGCTGTGTGATGTGGACAGGTTACTTAACTTCCTTCTGCTCCTCCTTCCTCATCTATAAAGAGTAGAAGAGCTCTTAGATTATTACATTTTGTGACAGTTAAATTATTTGGCATGTAGTAAGTGCTCACTAAATATAATCTGTCATCTTTATCTTCAGAGCCACAGAGAGGCCGCAGTACCCCCAGGTCACTATACTGTGTAAGTGCACATGCACACTATGCCCTCCTTCCCCTAAGGTGGCCCAGGTAAAGCCTGGAAGTTTCCCTGGCATCTGCTTTCCTAGAGTCCATGTATGGACACGCTGATCTCTGTGTTCTCCTCATTTCCCCTTGAATCGGGTCTGGGCTGCTCACCACGGATGACTCTGCCACCGCTGGGTGGTCCACCAAAGCATGCTCCACCTCTGTAGGCCCAACGCCGTACTGGGAGGATGAAGGGTTCTGGGGCAGATACCAGTGCTGGGGTGAACCAAGTCCTCAAATCTCCTGCTTTGGAGAGTCACAGCTTCCTTTGACACAGAGGGTAGAGGTCATAGGGAGCCAGAGACTCCCGATCTGTCTGTGCCACGGGCCCAAAATTTGAAGACCTGGACATTGTAGGCTGAGAAATGAAAGACTCCAGTGCTCCCAGGGCTTCTCGCCTCACTGCCTTTATTGACACAGAAGGGCGAATGCTTAGTTCCCTGGGCCCTTGGGCCATGCAGCTTCGCCAGACATGAAATCTCTTGGAAACCTCAAACTTGGTCTTCAACATTTGTGCAAATTCTGCACACTATTTCCCATTGTATCAGCATGATTTTTGGCTTTTATTATATATATTCAAGGCATAAAACATGATGTTTTGATGTACATATACATAGTAACATGATTACTACACTCAGGCACCAGTATATCCATTATCTTACACAATTATCTCTTTTTTTCTTTTATGGTAAGAGCATTTAAAATCTACTCTCTGCAAATTTCCATTAAATCATGTTTTAGAAATTAAAAAAAAAATCACATCCATTTCTCTAAAATATCCAAGAGAAATTGTTACTGTAGTGTAATGTGTCTTTTAAAAAATCATGTAGGGGTTAGGAACAGGGGCTCAGAGCCAGCCTGCCTCAGTTCAAATCTGGATTGCACCCTGTGCTATCTTTGAGACTTCAGGCAAATTTCTTCACTGGTCAGTCACCCAGTTTCCTCATCAGTAAAATAGGGGTAATAATCGCATCTCCCTTCCAGCATTGAGAAGTGAGTTATACAAAGCATTAAGAACAGTGTTTTCACATAGTAAGTACTCCGGGTTAGCTAAATAATTATAATAAAGAATAGATTTATAATAATAGATTTATGATCTATCTTAATAGATTTATTGTATTCATAGATTTATAATAAATAGATTATAATAATAATAAAAAATAAACAATAGCTAAAGGTTATTATTATTTATTACTATGTTTGTTCTGTGATATTTTGTGCTGCATTAGAGGAGCACAAACATGAAATAAGCTCCCTGAACCTATGGGGACCAAGACACAGTCTCCCTTCTCAATCTCATTCCCCCTTCTCTAAATTGCACAGTGTCTTATTATGTCTTCAAGACCCTCTTGAATTTCATTTTTATTGATTCTTCTGTATGCAGGGGTTAGGGAGGTGCACCAAAACTTGGGATCAGGGCACTGTAGACATGGCTGTATTCAAATTGGGCTGAGGGTCCTGTCACCAATACATGAGAGACTGTCTGGGCAAGCAAGATCCCATAAGGCATGTGAGGACAACAACAGCCAGCCTGGCGTCAGCCACACCTACCCAGAGGCATTGATAGTGTCATGAATCCTCCCCAGGAACCAGATGTAGCCCTCTTCATCCATAGTTGCTCTGTCCCTGGTGTTTTAGAATGTAGACCCCACATTCCACGTTGGCTGTCTTCTGTGGGTTACCCTGCAAAGAGAAGAGAGCTCCTTTGTTGAAGGCAGTGACTTCAGAGACGATAAGTCACAACCTCGGGTTCCAATCTGGGTTTGAATTCTGCCTCTGATTCTACCTGGTACCTGGGCAAATGTTGCCATCTCTCTGAGTCTATTTTCATTACATGTAGGCACACGATGCACACTACTGTTCTATGAGTGGTTGTGATTAAACCAATTTCAATGACAAATTAAAAAACACAGTTTGCTGGAAGAGGGGCACTCAAGATGGTCGAATAGGAACAGTTCCAACCTCCAGCTCCCAGCATGAGCAACACAGAAGATGGGTGATTTCTGCATTTTCAACTGAGGTACCGGGTTCATCTCACTAGGGTGTGTCGGACAGTCGGTGCTTGTCAGTGGGTGCAGCCCAACTGGTGAGAGCTGAAGCAGGGTGAGGCATCGCCTCACCTGGGAAGCCCAAGGGGGAAGGGAATTCCTTTTCCCACCCAAGGGAAACTGAGACACACAACACCTGGAAAATCAGGTAACTCCCACCCTAATATGGCACTTTACCAAGGGTCTTAGCAAATGGCACACCAGGAGATTATATCCCACGCCTGGCCTGGAGGGTCCCATGCCCATGGAGCCTCCCTCATTGCTAGCACAAGAGTCTGAGATCTAACTGCAAGGCGGCAGTGAGGCTGGGGGAGGGGTGCCTGCCATTGCTGAGGCTTAAGTAGGTAAACAAAGCCACTGGGAAACTCAAACTGGGTGGAGCCCACTGCAGCTCAAAGAGGCCTGCCTGCCTCTGTAGACTCCTCCTCTGGGGACAAACAGGGCATGGCTAAACAAAAAGTAGCAGAAACCTCTGCAGATGTAAAGGTCCCTGTCTGACAGCTTTGAAGAGAGCAGTGGTTCTCCCAGCACGGAGGTTGAGATCTGAGAACTGACAGACTGCCTGCTCAAGTGGGTCCCTGACCCCTGAGTAGCCTAACTGGCAGACATCCCCGACTAGGTGCAGACTGACACCTCACACCTCACACAGCTGGGTACACCTCTGAGACGAAGCTTCCAGAGCAAGAATCAGACAGCAACACTTGCTGTTCAGCAATATTCTATTTTCTGCAGCCTCCGCTGCTGATACCCAGGCAGACAGGGTCTGGGGTGGACTTCAAGCAAACTCCAACAGACCTGCAGCTGAGGGTCCTGATTGTTAGAAGGAAAACTAACAAATAGAAAGGACACCCACACCAAAACCCCATCAGTATGTCACCATTGTCAAAGACCAAAGGCAGATAAAACCACAAAGATGGGGAAAAAGCAGTGCAGAAAATCTGGAAATTCAAAAAATCAGAGTGCATCTCCCCCTTCAAAGGAACGCAGCTCATTGCCAGCAACGGAACAAAGCTGGACAGAGAATGGCTTTGATGAGTTGAGAGAAGAAGGCCTCAGTCGATCAAACTTCTCAGAGCTAAAGGAGGAACTATGTACCCAGCACAAAGAAACTAAAAACCTTGAAAAAAGAATGGAAGAATGGATAACTAGACAATGCAGAGGAGTCCATAAATGAACTGATAGAGATGAAAACCATGACACAAGAACTACGTGACAAATGCACAAGCTTCAGTAACCAACTCAATAAAAACAATCAACTGGAAGAAAGAGTATCAGTGATTGAAGATCAAGTGAATGAAGTGAAGCGAAAAGAGAAGTGTAGAGAAAAAAGAGTAAAAAGAAATGAACAAAGCCTCCAAGAAATGTGGGATTATGTGAAAAGACCAAATCTACATCTGATTAGTATGCCTGAAAGTGATGGGGAGAATGGAACCAAGTTGGAAAACACTCTGCAGGATATTATCCAGGAGAACTTCCCCAACCTAGCAAGGTAGGCCAACATTCAAATTCATGAAATACAGAGAACGCCACAAAGATATCCCTCAAGAAGAGCAACTACAAGACACATCATTGTCAGATTACCAAAGTTGAAATGAAGGAAAACATGTTAAGGGCAGCCAGAGAGAAAGGTCAGGTTACTCACAAAGGGAAGCGCATCAGACTAACAGCAGATCTCTCGGCAGAAACTCTATAAGCCAGGAGTGGGGGCCAATATTCAACATTCTTAAAGAAAAGAATTTTCAACCCAGAATTTCATATCCAGCCAAACTAAGCTTCATAAGTGAAGGAGAAATAAAATCCTTTACAGACAAGCAAATGCTTAGAGATTTTGTCACCACCAGGCCTGCCTTACAAGAGATCCTGAAGGAAGCACTAAACCTGAAAGGAACAACCGGTACCAGCCATTGCAAAACCATGCCAAAATGTAAAGACCATCGATGCTAGGAAGAAAGTGCATCAACTAATGAGCAAAATAACCAGCAATGTCATAATGACAGGATCAAGTTCACACCTAACAATATTAACCTTAAATGTAAATGGGCTAAATGCTCCAATTAAAAAACACAGACTGGCAAATTGGATAAAGAGTCAAGACCCATCACTGTGCTGTATTAGGAGACCCATCTCACATGCAGAGACACATATAGGCTCAAAATAAAGGGATGGAGGAAGATCTACCAAGCAAATGGAAAACAAAAAAAGGCAGGGGTTGCAATCCTAGTTTCTGATAAAACAGACTTTAAACCAACAAAGATCAAAAGAGACAAAGAAGGCCATTACATAATGGTAAAGGAATCAATTCAACAAGAAGAGCTAACTATCCTAAATATATATGCACCCAATACAGCAGCACCCAGATTCATAAAGCAAGTCCTTAGAGACCTACAAAGAGACTTAGACTCCCATACAATAATAATGGGAGACTTTAACACCCCATTGTCAACATTAGACAGAACAACGAGACAGAAAGTTAACAAGGATATCCAGGAATTGAACTCAGCTCTGCAGCAAGCGGACCTAATAGACAACTACAGAACTCTCCATCCCAAATCAACAGAATATACATTCTTCTCAGCACCACATCACACCTATTCTAAAATTGACCCCATAGTTGGAAACAAAGCACTCCTTACCAAATGTAAAAGACCAGAAATTATAACAAACTGTCTCTCAGACCACAGTGTAATCAAATTAGAACTCAGGACTAAGAAACTCAATCAAAACCGTTCAACTACATGGAAACTGAACAACCTGCTGCTGAATGACTACTGGGTACATAACGAAATGAAGGCAGAAATAAAATGTTCTTTGAAACCAATGAGAACAAAGGTACAACATACCAGAATCTCTGGGATACATTTGAAGCAGTGTGTAGAGGGAATGAATCCAGGAGCTAGTTTTTTGAAACGATCAACAAAATTGATAGACCACTAGCAAGACTAAAAAAGAGGAAAAGAGAGAAGAATCAAATAGACTCAATAAAAAATGATAAAGGGGATATCACCACCGACCCCACAGAAATACAAACTACCATCAGAGAATACTATAAACACCTCTCCACAAATAAACTAGAAAACCTATAAGAAATGGATAAATTCCTGGACACATACACTCTCCCAAGACTAAACCAGGAAGAGGTTGAATCCCTGAATAGACCAATAATAGGCTCTGAAATTGAGGCAATAATTAATAGCCTACCAACCAAAAAAAGTCCAGGACCAGATGGATTCACAGCCAAATTCCACCAGAAATACAAAGAGGAGCTGGTACCATTCCTTCTGAAACTATTCCAATCAATAGAAAAAGAGGGAATCCTCCCTAACTCATTTTATCAGGCCAATATCATCCTGATACCAAAGCCTGGCAGAGACACAACAAAAAAGAGAATTTTAGACCAATATCCCTGATGAACATTGATGCAAAAATCCTCAAAAAATACTGGCAAACCGAATCCACCATGATCAAGTGG
The DNA here is from genome assembly GCF_002776525.5 of Piliocolobus tephrosceles. Taxonomy (NCBI): domain Eukaryota; kingdom Metazoa; phylum Chordata; class Mammalia; order Primates; family Cercopithecidae; genus Piliocolobus; species Piliocolobus tephrosceles. The sequence continues at coordinate 1,111,675 of NC_045452.1, read as the reverse complement.
GCTTCATCCCTGTGATACAAGGCTGGTTCAACATACACAAATCAATAAACATAATCCAGCATATAAACAGAACCAAAGTCAAAACCCACATGATTATCTCAGTAGATGCAGAAAAGGCCTTTGATAAAATTCAACAGCCCTTCATGCTAAAAACTCTCAATAAATTCGGTATTGATGGAATGTATCTCAAAATAATAAGAGCTATTATGACAAACCCACAGCCAATATCATACTGAATGGGCAAAAACTGGGAGCATTCCCTTTGAAAACTGGCACAAGACAGGGATGCCCTCTCTCACCACTCCTATTCAACATAGTGTTGGAAGTTCTGGCCAGGGCAATCAGGCAAGAGAAGGAAATAAAGGGTATTCCATTAGGAAAAGAAGAAATCAAATTGTCCCTGTCTGCAGGTGACATGATTGTATGTTTAGAAAATCCCATTGTCTCAGCCCAAAATCTCCTTAAGCTGATAAGCAACTTCAGCAAAGTCTCAGGATACAAAATCAATGTGCAAAAATCACAAGCATTCTTATACACCAATAATAGAGAAACAGAGAGCCAAATCATGAATGAACTCCCATTCACAATTGCTTCAAAGAGAATAAAATACCTAAGAATCCAACTTACAAGGGATGTGAAGGGCGTCTTCAGGAAGAACTACAAACCACTGCCCAGTGAAATAAAAGAGGACACAAACAAATGGAAGAACATACCATGCTCATGGATAGGAAGAATCAATATCGTGAAAATGGTCATACTGCCCAAGGTAATTTATAGATTCAATGCCATCCCCATTAAGCTACCAGTGACTTTCTTCACAGAATTGGAAATGCTTTAAAGTTCATATGGAACCAAAAAAGAGCCTGCATTGCCAAGACAATCCTAAGCCAAAAGAACAAAGCTGGAGGCATCACGCTACCTGACTTCAAACTATACTACAAGGCTACAGTAACCAAAACAGCATGGTACTGGTACCAAAACAGAGATATAGACCAATGGAACAGACAGAACCCTCAGAAATAATACCACACACTTACAGCCATCTGATCTTTGACAAACCTGACAAAAACAAGAAATGAGGAAAGGTTTCCCTATTTAATAAACAGTGCTGGGAAAATTGGCTGGCCATAAGTAGAAAGCTGAAACTGGATCATCTCCTTACTCCTTATACGAAAATTAATTCAAGATGGATTAGAGACTTAAACGTTAGACATAAAACCATAAAATCCCTAGAAGAAAACCTAGGTAATACCATTCAGGACATAGGCATGGGCAAGGACTTCATGTCTAAAACACCAAAAGCAATGGCAACAAAAGCCAAAATTGACAAATGGGATCTAATTAAACTAAAGAGCTTCTGCACAGCAAAATAAACTACCATCAGAGTAAACAGGCAACCTACAGAATGGGAGAAAATTTTTGCAATCTACTCATGTGACAAAGTGCTAATATTCAGAACCTACAAAGAACTCAAACAAATTTACAAGAGAAAAACAAACAACCCCATCAAAAAGTGGGCAATGGATATGAACAGACACTTCTCAAAAGAAGACACATATACAGCCAACAAACACATGAAAAAATGCTCATCATCACTCGCCATCAGAGAAATCCAAATCAAAACCACAATGAGATATCATCTCACACCAGTTAGAATGGGAACCATTAAAAAGTCAGGAAACAACAGGTGCTGGAGAGGATGTGGAGAAATAGGAACCCTTTTACACTGTTGGTGGGACTGTAAACTAGTTCAACCATTGTGGAAAACAGTGTGGTGATTCCTCAAGGATCTAGAACTAGAAATACCATTTGACCCAGCCATCCCATTACTGGGTATATACCCAAAGGATTATAAATCATGCTGCTATAAAGACAAATGCACATGTATGTTTATTGTGGCACTATTCACAATAGCAAAGACTTGGAATCAACCCAAATCGATTAAGAAAATGTGGCACATATACACCATGGAATGCTATGCAGCCATAAAAAAGGATGAGTTCACGTGCTTTGTAGGGACATGGATGCAGCTGGAAACCATCATTTTCAGCAAAATATCGCAAGAACAAAAAACCAAACACTGCATGTTCTCACTCATAGGTGGGAATTGAACAATGAGAACACTTGGACACAGGAAGGGAAACATCATACACCAGGGCCTATGGGGGGAGGGACAGCATTAGGAGATATACCTAATATAAATGACGAGTTAACTGGTGCAGCACACCAACATGGCACCTCTGTACATATGTAACAAACCTACACATTGTGGACATGTACCCTAGAACTTAAAGTATGATAAAAAAATCGGTTTGCTTTTATGTGACACTATACTAGAATAAAATTCTATTATAGTGTGAACCTTGTTCTCTGCTGTAAGCTCAGCATTCACACAGTGTCTGGACAGGTGAGAGGGGTCAATAAACATTTGCTGAGTGAATTTTCTTTCCTAAATACTATCTCATTTGATCCTCACAGAAAGCCTATGAGGGCGGTTGTTTTTAAGTTAACTTTTCATTTTAAGATAATTGTGGACTTGCATGCAGTTTTACAAAATAATACAGATTGATGCCCCTGTACTCTTTACTAGTTTTCCATAGTGGCAACATCTTGCAAACTATAGTTCAGTATCTCAGCCAGAATTCTGACCTTGATACAATCCACCAATCTTCAGATCTCCCATTTCACTTGTACTTGTGTGTATGTGTGTGTATATATATATATATATATTTTTTTTTTTTATGCAGTTTTATCACATATGTAGGTCTGCACATTCACCAGCACATCAGGAAGATCTCTGATGTTGCTCTTCTATAACCACATCCACCTCCTCCTTCTCTTTTCCTCTCCTCTCCCCATCCCTAACCCCTTGCTGTTCCCTGTTTTTATAATTTTGTTGTTTCAAGCTTGTTATATAAATATAATTAAATGCTATACAACTGTTTGGGACTGTTGGTTTTTTTTTCAGTATAATTCTCTAGAGACTCATCCAAGTTGTATGTATCAATGGTTTGATCCTTTTTATTGCAGAACAGTATTCCATGTTGTGGGTGTAGCTCAGTTTTTGTTTAACCATTTGCCCATTGAAAGGCATCTCCAGGCCTTTCAAAATCTGGGTTGTCTCCAGGTTTTAGCTATTTTGAGTAAAGCTGCTATGTACATTTGCATACATGTTTTTGTGTGACGCTGGCACTTTTTTGTAGCGCATTTTAAATAAGAAAAACCTCATGCTCAGAGAGGCACATTCACTTCCTCAAAGTCACTCAGCTGCTCACTGAGAGGGTTGGTATTTAAATTTAATTCTTGCTTCACAACCTGTTCACTTGACTCCTAAGCAATATCTCTTGTGGAACATGAAATGGTTTTTAAAATTTTTATCAAAGATGTGTTTATTATCTTCATAAAATATAGTTTCCTGGTAAATTCACCAATCCCGGAGTTTTTTGTTTTTACATTTTTTATTATACTTTAAGTTCTAGGGTACATGTGCACAATGTGCAGGTTTGTTACGTATGTATACATGTGCCATGTTGGTGTGCTGCACCCATTAACTCGTCATTTACATTAGGTATATCTCCTAATGCTATCCCTCCCTCCTGCCCCTACCCTACGACAGGCCCCAGTGTGTAATGTTCCCCTTCCTGTGTCCAAGTGTTCTCATTGTTCAATTCCCACCTATGAGTGAGAACATGCAGTGTTTGGTTTTCTGTTCTTGTGATAGTTTGCTGAGAATGATAGTTTCCAGCTGCATCCATGTCCCTACAAAGGACATGAACTCATCCTTTTTTATGGCTGCATAGTATTCCATGGTGTATACACCATGAAATGGTTTTAAGAGCTATCTGAAAAATCATTTTAAAAACATGAATCATTTCCCTTTTTGGATTCACTTTCAATTGTTCTGAGTACATCAGCTTGAGTCCCAGTTTAGTGCTGACATGCTTTGAACTCTCTGAAAGTCCCAAGAGGAAGATACACTTTGAGATCAGAGCTTTCAATGGGAATAGGATTTAGGTAGAATATGAGAAAAAATATATATATATTTTTAAACCTAGAGTTATGGTTATAATTGCCTTCTGTTTATGGCAAGTAATACTGTTTTCCACTTGTGATACTAGATCAACATGAGTGCCTTTGTGGACTGAGTTGGTAGGCACAAGATTACATCAACAATATAAATGTAAGACTGTACATGAGTAGATTTTTGTTTTGTTTGTTTGTTGTTTTTTGAGACAGAGTCAGGCTGGAGTGCAGTGGTGAGATCTTGGTTCACTGCAACCTGGGTTCAACCTGGGTTCAATCCTGGGTTCAAGTGATTCTCCTGCCCCAGCCTCCTGAGTAGCAGGGATTACAGGCGCATGCCACCACGCCTGGCTAATTTTTGTATTTTTAGTAGCAATGGGGTTTCACCATGTTGGCCAGGCTGGTCTTGAGCCCTTGACCTCAGGTGATCCGCCCACCTTGGCCTCCCAAAGTGCTGGGATTATAGGTGTAAGCCACTATGCCTGGACATGAGTAGTTTTTGTATGCAATTGAAGTTAATTAGGTATTAATTCAAATTAGATTGTTACAACCTTAGGATGTTGTATGTAATATTCATAGTAACTATGAAGAAAATATTTATAGAATATAAACAAAAGGAAATGAGAGGAGAACAAAATATGTCACTACAAAAAACAAAGAAACAAAAAAACAAACTACTAAACATAGGCCGGGTGTGGTGGCTCACGCCTGTAATCCCAGCCCGAGGCAAGTAGATCACCAGAGGTCCAGTGGTAACACTTTTAATCTGCAGTTTTTCTCCCTGTAAAGTGGGATAATAGAGTTTCCCGGAGACTCGGCAAGGATAAGTGATTTGTTCACACCTTGTTGGTAAGTGGGATGGTATGATTTGAATCCAGTCAAAGTCTATATTCTTAACTACAATAGATCACTGGAACCCAAGTCTGATGGTTCTGAAGCCAGTCTTCTTTCTACCCCATCAGTCAGCCCCAAAGTTCCAGGTGGGTTAGGGCAGGAAAGGATGTGGGAATGCACTGTGAGTTTTGAGTTTAATTAAAACATGCTTCGTTGAGTTGAAGCAAATAAAGATGTGAAGAAGCCTCAGGATGCAGAGCTCCCTGTCGGGATCCTCTGGGCCTGGAAGGGGGCAGATGGGGGGGTCCTTACCTCATAGCATGTAAAGAGGCCTACAGACCTGGCAGGCTTGATTCTGATGCCAATGTTTTCTTCTGTGTTGCCAATGATCTGTAGCAAGAGGCCTGTGAATCACACTCTGCAGGAGGCCCTAGCCCTTCTGCCCCACCCAAGCATTGTCTGGCTCAGGGATGCCAGAGTGGATAAACTCCAGTGATGGAGGAACCTTATCAGAAAATGGAATAAAACTGCCAAAGGTCTTTAAAATCAGCAAATGTGAAACCCAAGCCAAGGGTCTATGTGTCATGGGTTAGTAGACATCACCAGTGTGTCTCCAAGCTGGAAAATGCTCATCAAGAAAAATGAAAAGCACCAGCTGCTAAAGAGAACTGCCAGTGCTACCTCCAAGTGTTCTTTTCCATCCACTGTATGCACTGTGTGTGATGCTTTGGCTGCCAAGGTGAGCTGAATTCATGCCCACAATAATGCAGTTTTCAACTGAGGCCTACATAGGAAATAAGAGGAAAAAATGGGAAGAGAGGAGGAAGGATAACCAGGGCAGGGAAGCGTGGCTGGTATTGTCACCTGGTGTCACACAATGGTCCAACCCCCCCTGAGCCCTAACTGCTCCCTGCCAGTGCCCTTAGGACCAGACCTGGATGTCAAAGGGTGGAATGGCCTTCCCTACAGAATCTGTCTTGATCTTTGTTCCCCAGAAGGTGCCATAAGGTATTCCTTGTTTGCAAAATAAAGGATTGGGGTTGATCAGAAAGGTCAGGCTGATCACAACGAGCCAGAATCATACACAGCATTCCCTGCTCAGAGATGTTACTTGATGCTGCACAAAGAGCCCTTGTGGGGAAGCTGCAAGGCCTGAGTCTAGGCTTAACATGTTGACCCAACTCTATTCAGCAGTCATTGTCTGCAACCAGTGTAGTCTGACTCTGTACTAAGTGCAGAGTCTACAGAATCCAATAGGGAGGCAAAGAAAGAAGAAACAGGGTACTCCTGGTACTGTGCCCATGTAATGTGGGGTGCAGTGTGCCCACCATAGGCCAGGCATATGTCAGTTTGCCAGGAGAAGGTCATGAGTCCATCTAACATTTACTCGAGGTTGTTGAAGAGTGATAGGGATTCTGCCACAACTCCTTGATTGATTGATGCCAATTTTTCCTTCCGTGTTGAGTGGCAGAATGCTGCCTTTGTCATCAGTGATCTGCACAAAGAGGCCTGTGAGTCTCACCCAGCAGGATGCCCCAGTGTGTATGGAGATTGTCTAGATTGCTGGTGCTGTTCTCTCTGTCAGCACTGCCCTATCACCATCTGTCTTCCTTAAGAACTTGGTTCCCGCTTTACTGTTCCCGCAAATAATGTTCTCTCTATAGCTTTACAGTCAGAACGATGAGGGTATGAATCTTGACTTCATCACACGCTAACTTCATGCCAATTAATTCCTCTTGATCTCCTCCATCAAAGGGTAATAACTGTAACACTTACCTCCCTGAGTGCTTGCAAGCATTTGGAAAGCTCTTGCGCAATGCAAGGCACACACCACGTGTTCAATGAATGATGACTCCTGACTGTTACTCAGGCTCCAACAGGAGTCAAGTGAAATATTCTTTCTGCAGCATTTCCCCCATACTTCCATTGCAGCCCACAGACCATTATAATTATTTTTGCTTGTCTGTTTCATTCAGTAGATAATGAGCATCCCAAGAATACAGATTGCCCTATTTACCTACCCCTGAGCTTCCAGCATCTGGCACAATACCCACCTAAAAATAGCAAGGACCACAGCAGCTGCAATGTGAGCATACACTATGGGCTGGACACCAGCCAGAGCCTGATGTACTTCTTTTCATTTACCTTATCCCAGTCTGATTGGTATTATAATTTTCATCCTAAAGGTGAGGAAGCTGATGTGGGAAAGCATATATGATATCCCTATGGTCTTAAAGCTGTAATTGGCAGAGCTGAGACTTGGACTCAGGTCTGTGCTCCTGGGATAAGAGGATCTTTGCCCACTGACATATCACTGCTCACACTGTAGGCATGTGAAAAATGTTGCACAGATGAGTAAATAGATGTCAAAGTGTTTTGAAAAATAAAGCATCATGTCATGCTGCAGATATTGGAGTTGTGGCTGTAGTGTGTTACTCTGGCCCACCTCGTCCGTGTCCAAATATGACCTGCGAGTCATTCAAGCACAGGCCCAAAGTCTCAGCATTTTTCAGGCCTGAAAGCAGACAAATTAACTGAATTGCTATTATATTTTTTTTTTTGTAAAATAATGTCAGCCAAGTACATAAATTGGCAGTGAAATATTAATTTTGTACAGGGCCTGGGATAGCAGTCATCCTCTATGTGCGAGAGGGATAATGGAGACATGAGGGAAAGTGGCTCTATCCAGCACTGGAAATGGATTGCAAATGTGCTGGAAGAGATGCCCACCCACACTCTAACTGATGAGATCATTGAGCTTCCAGACATGCATAATACTCTAAATGACCTGGCCACCTGGTGGCTCAGTGACACTCTGGGATGACACTGTATTTGTGTGTATATATGTGTTTGGTGTATACAGAAAGTCTCTGCTTCCTCATCCACCCTGCTAGTATTCCACAATCAAACCTGCATGTTGTCCTCCTAAACACCAAGCAATGAACTTTTAGAGTCAGCTTCCACCTGCTTCTGCAGCCCTATGGAGGGATGGTGGGGTTGACAGGACTTGCCTATGGAGGTGGTCTCCATGTTACTGGAGACAGTCTCTTATCCCACCCTCCTTCTGGGCTGCTCTGTGCTGATGATCACAGGGGCAGTGGTAAAATGTCCTTAGACCCCTTTTTAAGGTTTTGTCCAACAGTTTTCAGCACATTGGTTCCTTGATGAGCTGATGAGTTGTACATTTTCTTTCTGCAGATAGATTTGTGGCAGACTAGTCTAGAACTCTAGAGCCTCTGGTTGGCATCAAGCCATCCTGTGTATACAGTGGGGCCATGACCTACACACATGGCATAATCTAGCACATCTGCTGGGCTCAGTGGCCGAGCATATCATGACTCTCCAGAAGGGACCTGTCCATTTTCAAAGAAAAATAAGTCTCAGAACCCCTACATCACTTAGCCAAGGGGAAAAGTCAAGTTGGGAACTGCAAAGGGCAAACCTGCCTCCCATTTTATTCCTAAACAAGATAGCTACAAAGATGAAAAAAAAAAAAACTACATGCCTCCTTCACAATTTGCACACTAAGAAATTCCTTGTAGGCCTCAAGATTTTCACTGTACAACAGTTCTGCAAAATTTCACTCTGACAATGTAAGTTAATAGCTCATCTTCACAGATACAGGACAAAGAACTCAGAATCATCCCTCTGCTCACCTGAGACAAACACATATCTGATTGCTTTCCCTGGCCTATGTTTATTTTATTTTATGTAAAAAGGCAGATTCACTGATCTGGATGAATGCACAAGTGACGATTCCTCTACCCTCCTCTCACAGGCTTTGAACGGGTGATCAAAGACTCAGAATAATGCAACAGTTTGTCTTGTATCTACCCAAATCTTTAAACAATTTCTTCCTCTTTTCCCAATATCTGCCCTTTCCCCTTTAAATATTGAAGCCCTCAAAATCATCCTTGGAGAAAGGCACAGACTTGTTTCCCAGGCACTTGTCCTTAACCTCGCTAAAATAAACTCCTAAATTGATTGAGACCTGTCTCAGATACTCTCCAGTTTACACCACCTACTGTTTCTGACTGCCCACAGGCCTCATAGAGCAGAAAGCCTGACTTTCTTTTCCACTGCTCATGTTCCTTGGGTAACTGAGCCTCCCTGCCAGTACAGCAGTGCTCCAAGGTGGGGAACCTGACACTTGGGAGAAGGCAAGGTGTCAGGCATTGGCAAGCCACCCCAGCTCTGTGTCTTAAGAGCTCCTAGGTCTGTTGCCCAGATCATTCATCCTTCTAGTTCCTCACTTTCTTATTTGTCTTCTGGTCATCTTATAGATGGTCATGGCCAAGTAGACATCATTCACTTCCTCCCAGTCCCTGTGAGCTGTTCTGGCAGAGGGTGGGTGGGTATGGTGAGGCTATTGGGTTAAATTGGGAAAGTTTGGATTAAATTTGGATATTCATGTAACAAGAGGGAGAACTGTGTTTTATCAGAATACATCTTGGGGAAGCATTCCATATAGCTAAGAAGAATATTTTAATAATCATAAAGGGATAAAAGATAAGACCTTACAGACATGCTAGGGTGATAATAGAACCATACATTGTTCTATGGAGCCTGGGCAATGCTAACTAAGGGCTTTTGTATTTCTGAATGGGGAATGCATGTTAGGGTTTGGAAATGAATTGTTCAGGACATCAGAGCAGATTGTGCTGAGTGTAGGGAAAGAGAGAAGGAGAAGGGTCACAGGGAACAGCTCTGGCAGAACGAATTACAGAGAAAACAGAAGAGGCTGATGTGAATGGAAAAAATTAAAATAATTTACCCCAAAATATATTTCTTTGACATATTTTTGAAATGACCATCACTTAGCTAGCAAATAGAGATGGCCTTGCCATCTTTTATGGGGAAAATGTGCATCTGTAGAGAATCTCTATTAATGCAGCCATGCTCTGCCCCCTTTCTATGTCTTTCCCAGATCCAGGAAAGATTGAGAGTCTGAGGTCTTTAAACGTCTAAAAACAAACATTTACCATCTATTCTCTCTGAGGGAGTCTTCATGTACCTGACAAAGCCACCTTTGCTAGTTAATGTTCTTCCTTTCTCTGTCTCTTAACGTTTCTTGCCACTTATTCTGATTTCCCAACATAACCTGTTGCTGGAAGCCTGAGAGCCATCTGGATCCAGCTAGCATGAGGCTGAGCGTAGCCAGCTCTTGGTGATGAGGAAAGTAGCACCATTGGGATCACTTTTCCACTTCATCACCCTCTCCTGGTACAGACAGCGTCCAGAGTGATAATAGGAGGGTTAGGTTTACTAAGGATGTCTTCCTCATTCTTCTGAAGCTTAAACCAAAGTACATAAAGACCACCTGGGCAGAGTCTCAGGTGGAGTCATTAGTTATGCCCTGATAAGATGTCTACCAAGTTTGGACTAAGGCCATCATCTGAGGAATGTTGCAAAACTTGGTTGTCATATGAGCTTTGAAACACAGATGGAAACAGAATACAGCCAGACTGAAGCTTCATGAGTAAAATCAAATTATAATTCAGAGTTAGCTCTGTAAGGGCAATCATTAAACTCTGATAACTTAACTCTTATGTCTAAAACATGTTAGCTCTGATTTTTGAATATCCATTTCAATTTCAGAGTCCTTAAAAGATACATAAATGCCCATAAAGGATATAGAAGGTTCCATTATGGCCGAATAGGAACAGCTCCAGTCTGCAGCTCCCAGCGTGAGTGATGCAGAAGATGGGTGATTTCTGCATTTCCAACTGAGGTACCAGGTTCATCTCACTGGGGCTTGTCAGACAAATGGGTTCAACCCACGGAGCAGGGCAGGGCATTGCCTCACCCGAGAAGCGCAAGGGGTCAGGGAATTTCCTTTCCTAGCAAAGGGAAGCCGTGACAGATGGTACGTGGAAAATCGGGACACTCCCACCCTAATACTGCACTTTTCAAACGGCCTTAGCAGACGGCACAACAGGAAATTATATCCCGTGCCTGGCTTGGAGGGTCCCACGCCCACAGAGCCTTGCTCACTGCTAGCACAGTGGTCTGAGATCGAACTGCAAGGTGGCAGCAAGGCTCGGGGAGGGGAGTCCGCTGTTGCTGAGGCTTGAGTAGGTAAACAAAGCGACCAGGAAGCTCAAACTGGGTGGAGCCCATCACAGCTCAAGGAGGCCTGCCTGCCTCTGTAGACTCCACCTCTGGGGGCAGGACATAGCTGAACAAAAGGCAGCAGAAACTTCTGCAGACTAAATTTCCCTGTCTGACAGCTTTGAAGAGAGTAGTGGTTCTCCCAGCATGGAGTTTGAGATCTGAGAACAGACAGACTGCCTCCTCAAGTGGGTCCCTAACCCCTGAGTAGGGTAACTGGGAGGAACCTCCCAGTAGGGGGCGACTGACACCTCATATGGCCAGGTACCCCCTGAGACAAAGCTTCCAGAGGAAGGATCAGGCAGCAACATCTGCCGTTCTGCAGCCTCCGCTGGTGATACTCAGGCAAACAGGGTCTGGAGTGGACCTCCAGCAAACTCCAACAGACCTGCAGCTGAGGGCCCTGACTGTTAGAAAGAAAACTAATAAAGAGAAAGGGCATTCACACCAAAACCCCATCTCTAGGTCACCATCATCAAAGACCAAAGGTAGATAAAACCACAAAGATAGGGAGAAACCAGAGCAGAAAAGCTGAAAATTCTAAAAATCAGAGTGCCTCTTCTCCTCCAAAGGAACGCAGCTCCTTGCCAGCAATGAAACAAAGCTGGATGGAGAATAACTTTGATGAGTTGACAGAAGAATGCTTCAGATGATCGGTAATAACAAATTTCTCAGAGCTAAAGGAGGATGTCCGAACCCATCGCAAAAAAAGCTAAAAACCTTGAAAAAAGATTAGGCGAATGGCTAACTAGAATAAACAGTGTAGAGAAGTCCTTAAATGACCTGATGGAGCTGAAAACCATGGCACAAGAACTACATGATGCATGCACAAGCTTCAGTAGCCGATTTGACCAAGTGGAAGAAAGGGTATCAGTGATTGAAGATCAAATGAATGAAATGAAATGAGAAGAGAAGTCTAGAGAAAAAAGAGTAAAAAGAAATGAACAAAGCCTCCAAGAAATATGGGACTATGTGAAAAGACCAAATCTACGTCTGATTGTTGTACCTGAAAGTGATGGGGAAAATGGAACCGAGTTGGAAAACACCCTTCAGGATATCCAGGAGAACTTCCCCAACCTAGTAAGGCAGGCCAACATTCAAATTCAGGAAACACAGAGAATGCCACAAAGATACTCCTTGAGAAGAGCAACTCCAAGACACATAATTGTCAGATTCACCAAAGTTGAAATGAAGGAAAAAATGTTAAAGGCAGCCAGAGAGAAAGATTGGGTTACCCATAAAGGAAAGCCCATCAGATTAAAAGTGGATCTCTTGGCAGAAACTCTACAAGCCAGAAGAGAGTGGAGGCCAATATTCAACATTCTTAAAGAAAAGAATATTCAACCCAGAATTTCGTATCCAGCCAAACTAAGCTTCATGAGTGAAGGAGAAATAAAATCCTTTACAGAAAACAAATGCTTAGAGATTTTGTCACCACCAGGCCTGCCTTACAAGAGCTCCTGAAGAAAGCACTAAACATGGAAAGAAATAACCAGTAACAGCCAAAATAAAACGATCCCAAATTGTAAAGACCATCGATGCTAGGAAGAAACTGCATCAACTAACACGCAAAATAATCAGCTAATATCATAATGACAGGATCAAGTTCACATATAACAATATTAACCTTAAATGTAAATGGGCTAAATGCTCCAAATAAAAGACAAAGACTGGCAAACTGGATAAAGAGTTAAGACCCATCAGTGTGCTGTATTCAGTAGAACCATCTCACGTGCAGAGACACATAGGCTCAAAAGAAAAGGATGGAGGAAGATCTATCCAGCAAAAAGAAAACAGAAAAAAACTGGGGTTGCAATCCTAGTCTCTGATAAAACAGACTTTAAACCAACAAAGATCAAAAGAGACAAAAAAGACCATTATATAATGGTAAAAGGATGAATTCAACAAGAAGAGCTAACTATCCTAAATATATATGCACCCAATACAGGAGCATCCAGATTCATAAAGCAAGTCCTTAGAGACCTGAAAAGAGACTGAGACTCCCACACAATAATAATGGGAGACTTTAACACCCCACTGTCAACATTAGACAGAACAACGAGACAGAAAGTTAACAAGGATATCCAGGAATTGAACTCAGCTCTGCACCAAGCGGACCTAATAGACATTTAAAGAACTCTTCACCCCAAATCAACAGAATATACATTCTTCTCAGCACCACATCACACTTATTTCAAAATTGACCACAGAGTTGGAAGTAAAGCACTTCTCAGCAAATGTAAAAGTACAGAAATGATAACAAACTGTCTCTCAGACCACAGTGCAATCAAACTAGAACTCAGGATTAACAAACTCACCCAAAACTGCCCAACTACATGGAAACTGAACTACCTGCTCCTGCTTGACTACTGGGTACATAAAGAAATGAAGGCAGAAATAAAATGTTCTTTGAAACCAATGAGAACAAAGACATATCATACCAGAATCTCTGGAACACATTTAAAGCAGCGTGTAGAGGGAAATTTATAGCACTAAATGCCCACAAGAGAAAGCAGGAAAGATCTAAAATTGACACCCTAACATCACAATTAAAAGAACTAGAGAAGCAAGAACAAACACATTCAACAGCTAGCAGAAGGCAAGAAATAACTAAGATCAGAGTAGAACTGAAGGAGATGGAGACACAAAAACTCTTTGAAAAATCAATGAATCCAGGAGCTGGTTTTTTGAAAAGATCAACAAAATTGATAGACCACTAGCAAGACTAATAAAGAAGAAAAGAGAGAAGAATCAAATAGATGTAATAAAAAATGATAAAGGGGATATCACCACTGATCCCACAGAAATACAAACTACCATCAGAGAATACTATAAACACCTCTATGCAAATAAACTAGAAAATCTAGAAGGAATGGATAAATTCCTGGACACACACATCCTTCCAAGACTAAACCAGGAAGAAGTTGAATCCCTGAATAGACCAACAACAGGCCCTGAAATTGAGGGAATAATTAATAGTCTACCAACCAAAAAACGTCCATGACCAGACCGATTCACAGCCAAATTCTACCAGAGGTACAAAGAGGAGCTGGTACCATTCCTTCTAAAACTATTCCAATCAATAGAAAAAGAGGGAATCCCCCCCCCAATGCATTTTATGAGGCCAATATCATCCTGATACCAAAGCCTGTCAGAGACTCAACAACAACAAAAAAAGAATTTTAGACCAATATCCCTGATGAACATTGATGCAAAAATCCTCAGTAAAATACTGGTAAACTGAATCCAGCCGTACTTCCAAAAGTTTATCCACCATGATCAAGTCGGCTTTATCCCTGGGATGCAAGTCTGGTTCAACATATGTAAATCAATAAACGTAATCCAGCATATAAACAGAACCAAAGACAAAAACCACATGATTATCTCAATAGATGCAGAAAAGACCTTCGACAAAATTCAACAGCCCTTTATGTTAAAAACTCTGAACAAACTAGGGATTGATGGGATGTATCTTAAAATAATAAGAGCTATTTATGACAAACCCACAGCCAGTATCATACTGAATGGGCAGAAACTGGAAGTATTCCCTTGGAAAACTGGCACAAGACAGGGATGCCCTCTTTCATCACTCCTATTCAACATAATGCTGGAAGTTCTGGGCAGGGCAATCAGGCAAGAGAAGGAAATAAAGGGTATTCAATTAGGAAAGAAGTCAAATTGTCCCTGTCTGCAAGTGACATGATTGTATATTTAGAAAACCCCATTGTCTCAGCCCAAAATCTCCTTAAGCTGATAAGCAACTTCAGTAAAGTCCCAGGATATAAAATCAATGTGCAAAAATCACAACCATTCTTATACACCAGTAACAGAGAAACAGCCAAATCAGGAATGAACTCCCATTCACAATAGCTTGAAAGAGAATAAAATACCTAGGCATCCAACTTACAAGGGATGTAAAGGACCTCTTCTAGGAGAACTACAAACCACTGCTCAGTGAAATCAAAGAGGACACAAACAAATGGAAGAACATACCATGCTCATGGATAGGAAGTATCAGTATAGTGAAAATGGCCATACTGTCCAAGGTAATTTATCGATTCAATGCCATTCCCATCAAGCTACCAATGACTTTCTTCACAGAATTGGAAAAAATGACTCTAAAGTTCATATGGAACCAAAAAACAGCCCGCATTGCCAAGACAATCCTAAGCCAAAAGAACAAAGCTGGAGGTATCACACTACCTGACTTCAAACTATACTACAAGGCTACAGTAACCAAAACAGCATGGTACTGGTACCAAAACAGAGATATAGACCAATGTAACAGAACAGAGCCCTTGGAAATCATACCACACATCTACAACCATCTGATCTTTGACAAACCTGACAGAAACATGACATGGGGAAAGGATTCCCTATTTAATAAACAGTGCTGGGAAAACTGACTAGCCATATGCAGAAAGCTGAAACTGGATCTCTTCCTTACACCTTATACAAAAATTAATTCAAGATGGATTAAAGACTTAAATGTTAGACATAAAACCATAAAAACCCTAGAAGGAAACCTAGGAAATACCATTCAGGACATAGGCATGGGCAAGGACTTCATGACTAAAACACCAAAAGCAATGTCAACAAAAGCCAAAATTGACAAATGGGATCTAATTACACTAAAGAGCTTCTGCACAGCAAAAGAAACTACCATCAGAGTGAACAGGCAACCTACAGAATGGGAGAAAATTTTTTCAATCTAGCCATCTGATAAAGGGCTAATGTCCAGAATCTACAAAGAAGTCAAACAAATATACAAGAAAAAATCAAACAACCCCATCAAAAAGTGGGCAAAGGATATGAACAGTCGCTTCTCAAAAGAAGACATTAATGTAGCCAACAGACACATGAAAAAGTACTCATCATCATTCGCCATCAGAGAAATGCAAATCAAAACCACAATGAGATACCATCTCACACCAGTTAGAATGGCGATCATTAAAAAGAAAGGAAACAACAAGTGCCTGAGAGGATATGGAGAAATAGGAACACTTTTACACTGTTGGTGGCACTGTAAACTAGTTCAACCATTGTGGAAGACAGTGTGGCGATTCCTCAAGGATCTAGAACTAGAAATACCATTTGACCCAGCCATCCCATTACTGGGCATATACCCAAAGGAGTATAAATCATGCTGCTACAAAGACACATGCACAGGTGTGTTTATTGCGGCATTATTCACACTAGCAAAGACTTGTAACCAACCCGAATGTCTATCAGTGTCAGACTGGATTAAGAAAATGTAGCACATACACACCATGGAATACTATGCAGCCATAAAAAAGATGAGTTCATGTCCTTTGTAGGGACATGGATGAAGCTGAAAATCATCGTTCTGAACAAACTATTGCAAGGACAGAAAACCAAACACCGCATGTTTTCACTCATAGGTGGGAATTGAACAATGAGAACACTTGGACACAGGAAGGGGAACATCACACACCAGGGCCTGTCATGGGGTGGGGGAAGTGGGGAGGAATAGCATTAGGGGATATACCTAATGTAAATGACAAATGAGTTAACGGGTGCAGCACACCAACATGACACATGTGTACATATGTAACCAACCTGCACGTTGTGCACATGTACCACAGAAGTTAAAGTATAACAATAATAATAAAAAAAAGAATGAAATTGTATGCCTCGTAGCAACATAGATGAAACTGGAGGCTGTTATCCTAAGCACATTAATGTGGGAGTGGAAAACCAAACATCACTAGCTCTTACTTATAAGTGGGAGCTAAACATTGAGAACACATGGCCATAAAGATGGGGACTATGAGAAGGGAGTTGGAGGGGGTGTGGGCTGAAAAACTGCTTTTTGAGTAGTATATTCACTACCTGGTTGATGAGAATATTCTTACTCCAACATCAGAATCATGTAATATATTCATGTAACAAACCTGCACATGTACCCTCTGAATAAAAAAAAAATTAAAAAAAAAGACTTTTTGTTTTTAGTCTTCAGTTAGAGGAACTAATATAATAAATACTCTTGAAAATTGTTATGAATACTTTATAAAAATAGTAAGTGGGAAATAAGAATAAATGTGAAAATGCTAATTTTTTTTTTGTAAATTTATAACATTTTAAACTATTCAAGCTTAAGATACATAAAGACTTTTTGGGACACTCCCTATAGTAGAGGAAGAATTAGGCATGAGGGTGGGAAGAGTGGAGTCAGTGTTGCTTGTGGTGCTTTAAGTCTCAAGTGCAGAATGTGGTACAGAAAATAATGATGGTGAGGCAAGAAGAGATACTGATACAGAGGCAGGAAATGAGATATGGGAAGTACAGTCTGAGGGGCTGGAGGAATGATCAGATGGACTTGACCAATTAGCAGCTTGGAAATGTATTGCTAGTCTGGGAGAATCAGCTTGGACAGAGAAGACTAGATTCTAGGTACAGTTTTGACAGTCACCTGCATTGATGTGCTTGCCGAGAAAAATGGAAGTAAAGGAAATTGCAAAGGAAAAGTAAGGGCAGACCATTGGAGGACTGCAGTATTCAGGAGCAAGCTAGGTGAAGCAGAGGTGCTGTAGCAAATGGAGAATGTTCGTTGGTGAAGTTTGGTGTTATGGTGGAAAAGATGGGTTGACCCAGTGTGTAGCAGGCTCAAAGGAAGGCATTTTAGGATAGTGACACTGAATATGTTTATGGACTGAAGAAGCAGAACTTAGCGAAAAGTGAGACGTTTAAAATACAGGATAAAATGCATAAAAGATTAAAGATTATTTTTAAAAAGTCTCTTTATTCACGGCCAGGAAATAGAACAGGATCTGGGTGGATTTTGAGAGGTGGAGGGGTAGGTCTGCCTCTGAGAGGGAAAGCAAGAGTGTGAGTGGAGACATAAAGAAAAGTTTTGGGTGAAGGGATGTACAGAGAAGGAGTTCGTGCAGGTGACTTGAATTGTCGTGATTTACTCATCATAAAATAGCGACAGCAGCTGACATTGATAGAGTGTTTTCTATGTGCTGGCCTCAGGGGTAAGCACTTTACACATTTTGCCTCTATCATCTCATTAATATTACCAAAAATTATATGAGGTAATAATTATTATTATTATTAAATTTTTTTGAGATGGAGTCTCGCTCTGTCACCCAGGCTGGAGTTGCAGCAGCGTGATCTCGGCTCACTGCAAGCTCTGCCTCCCGGGTTCATGCCATTCTCCTGCCTCAGCCTTCCCAGTAGCTGGGACTACTGGGGCCTGCCATCATGCCCGGCTTTTTATAGTTTTTAATAGAGACGGGGTTTCACCGTGTTAACCAGGATGGTCTTGATTTCCTGACCTCATGATCCGCCCACCTCAGCCTCCCAAAGTGCTGGGATTACAGGCCTAAGCCACCGTGCCTGGCCTCCAAGGGGTCTGTTTTTAAACACTTCATCATATTAAACACACACACACACACACACACACACACACACACACACACACACACCAGCTGCTTGGCTCTTGCAGTCAGTCTCCAGTATCCTGGAAAGGTGGGTTTGTTGCGCTTGCTTTAATTTTTCAATATGCACCTCCTGGGTCCCAAGTCTACAAAGGCTGATCCACAGGTCTGAAGGATGGCATGGTAATATGCATTTTCTTCAAGGTCACGTTTTAATGTGACTCAGATACAATGACTCCGATTCACTGCCCCACACTTTGAGAAGCCTAGACCCAGGATTCGTAGGCTCATGGGCTTCTTTGCTTAATAAGATGCTTTTTATGCAGGGT
Organism: Piliocolobus tephrosceles; assembly: GCF_002776525.5. NCBI lineage: Eukaryota > Metazoa > Chordata > Mammalia > Primates > Cercopithecidae > Piliocolobus > Piliocolobus tephrosceles. Next base: position 1,092,975 of record NC_045452.1, on the reverse strand, counting down.
CCAGCTTTTGGTCTGGAAACATGGATTTTTTTCCTGGAATATTGTTGATAGAGGAAGGGTAAGTCTTCTTACCCGTACGATGACCTTGGCATTAAGCTGCAGCACATAGTGGATGAAGACTGTACACCCTCTTGTCCATGGTTCAAACAGGGTCCCCAAGGCAGCCAGAATCCAGCCTGAGTTGACGGGCACCTGATGCCATCAGATGTCTTCAGGCTCAGTAATTTCCTGCTAACTCCAAAATGCAGTGGCTTCAGCTGTGTGATCATGGCTGATGTGATGATGGGCCAGGCACTCTGGTTTTTAGCTACGGACCCACCCTTCTCACTCTCAGTTCATGTGATTTGTGTGGGGCTCCACACTACCCTTACCCCAGGCCTCAAAGGGGTACTGCCAAATGTTTTTCGATTACATGTAACTGAAACTGGTTCAATCATACTACTTCTCTTGAACTGATTCTCCTCTAGTGTTCTCTGTATCCATACATGTCATCACCGTCCATGAAGTTGTCCAAGCCCCAAACGTTGGCATCAACCTTGAGCTCCTCCCATCTCCCATGTCTATCCAGCAGATCTGGTGCACTCTATTTCCTAAAATCTCAACTGTGTTAATTTCCTTCATATCTCTGGCACGTGGTTCATGCCACTACCAGCTTGTGCCTGGATTAGTCTAAGAGCATTTAGCTGGCCTTCCCTAACTCAATTCTAACTTTCTCCAACCCAATCTCTATCCTGCAGCCATGGTGACCTTTTCAAAATACAAATCTGATTGGATCTCCCCCTCACTGAAAAACTTGCAGTATTCGCCAGGCGCAGTGGTTCATGCCTGTAATCCCAGCACTTTTGGAGGCTGAGGTGGGTGGATCACCTGAGGTTAGGAGTTTGAGACCAGCCTGGCCAACACAGTGAAGCCCTGTCTCTACTAAAAATACAAAAATTAGCCGGGTGTGGTAGCAGGCGCCTGTAATCCCAGCTATGTGGGAGGCTGAGACATGAGAATCACTTGAAACCAGGAGGCAGAGGTTGCAGTGAGCTGAGATCATGACACTGCACTCCACCCTGGGCAACAGAGTGAGACTTTGTCTCAAAAACAAACAAAGAAACAAACAAACAAAAAAAACATTTAGTATCTCCCCATTGTTTTCCTAATAAAGTCCGAACTCTACAACAAGGCCTGCAAGATCCTGCATGGCCTGAGCCTTGCTCACTTTTTCCAACTCTTCCCATTGGTCCTTCACCCTACACTCTGAGCACTAGATATTCCCATCTCTATAGTTCTATGAATATTACTTTTTACATCTTTGTGCCTTTGCACATATTATTCCACCTGCACAGAAAGTTCTCCCTTCTCTCACTTCCATTCCTCCATGGGTTTTGCTACTCAATTGTTATCATTAGTGCAAATACCCAGTGCCCCTCCTCTGGATAATACAAGAAAACCTCTCTGCTCCATATTCTGGTTAATATGTTAATAAATCAGAAAATATAAAGAATTTGGTCCCTTCTGAATATTACTAGTTAGAGATGAGAAGGTGCAGAGAAAGAGAGGTTTGGTTTACAGGTGACTAAATAATTAACACAAGGCTAGAGCTTCACCCTCTATGTATTGTTTTTTCTAGGTTAGGGGTGATGGCTTGGCATAGCTTGGTTCCAGATATTTTCTTCCCTAGCAGTTAATAATTGGGAAACTCCAAGTCTGATTTGCCCATAAAAGGGGATAGGAGAGGCTTTGTCATCTGAGGTCACTCTGCTAGAATAGTCTGTCTTTCTCCATCAAACTGTGGAACCACTTTCAGGAACACAATGGCTTGTCATGTGTGGCCTGCAGAATGTCTCTACCCACATTTCCTCCACATCTCCTATGAAGATGCTCAGATAGGACTTAAATGTGCCTCCTTTGTCACTCGGAGGCCTCTATTAGCAAACATTTAGGATTCCCAGCCTTCACCTCTCGGACCCTGAGAGGTCTGAAACAAAGACAGCAGAAGGGAGAAAGAGGATGGAGTCACTTCTACTTAGAGCTCCTTTCCCAAGACACACACACACACACACACACACACACACACACACACACACACCCCTCGCCCAGATCTGGGATCCAGCCTCTATGTCAGTACCCTCTCTCCTACCATGAAGGGAAAGAGGATAGTAAGGCAAGCCCATGGCTGTGTTTCACCATCCTGGGGCGGCCTGTGGTCCCACTGATGAAGAAGATGACCACTGGGTCCAAGGTCTGTGACTTAATACAGATGTGTTCTGGGGATGCTGAACAGCAAAGGGGTTCAAGACAAAAGGAAAAAGGTTATGATTGCTGGTTTTTCATCTTCTAGGGAAGCAAAAGAAACAACATGATGCATGGACAGGAAACTGGGAGTTTGCAACACTGGAGGAAAACTGGCTCTTCCGGTGTTAGGCATCAAACTGACTTGATGGGTGATTTGGATATGTGGACTGGCATTTTTTCATTTGAGAAACTGGTAAAATATAATGAATCTTTAAATAATGTAATGAACACATAAATAGCACTTGCTATGTTTCAGGCAATGCTCTAAGTGATTTACAAACATGTACTCATTTAATACTCAGAGAAACCCTAGGAGGCGAGTACTACTCTAATCATGCCCATTTTGTAGATAAGAAAACTGAGGCTCAGAGAGGTTAGGTAATTTGCTTGGTAATATACAGCTAGCAAGTGGCATAGCCAGGATTCAAACACAGTCTGCACCCTAGTCCATGCTTTTAACCAGATTGCTAAGCTTGTTTTTTTAAATTAAACTCTGTGACCTTGGTGATGAGGGATGGGGAAGAGAAAGAGAGAAAGAGTGAGAATAAAACATACATATATATGTGTATATATGTGTATATGTGTGTGTATATGTGTATATATACACACATACTCACACATGCACATGTATATATATACACACATATATACACATACACATATATATACACACACATACATATACACACACACACATATATATGTGCAACACAGTAACCCCTGACTTTACAAATCTCCTTTGCACAGTCCCAGGGGTGAGTATATTCTAATGAGAGGAACATAGAAGTCTGACTTGCTGAAAAACTTGAAATTTTACAGATAAAGCAACCGAGATCAAGAGAGGGGAGGGAAGTAAGCCAGGGTCATAGAGCAAATCAGTAACATAGGTGAGGTTTCTTACAGCCGACCTGGTGAGCTTCCTACCACTGGGTGCTTGTTTCCCACCACTTCGGAATAAATGATCATTTTCTACATGTCCTCAGAGATCATATTCATCAGACCAGAAACCCGCTTAACCAATGATCAGAAGTCCAGCCAACCTTCATGGCTGTGACACCAGGAGCCTAGTTTTCAGAGTGGGGAGCTCAGAAGCCATGGAGTTCACCTCTGGGTCAAGGGTATCTATGGTCACAATACCCTTGGCTTTAGACATTTGTAGTCAGTAGAGAATGTCCTTGACCTTCAACTGGGTGGTCTGGGCATGAAGATGATCCCTAGGGATGAGAAAGGAACTGATTGTTTTGGTTTCTTTTTTCACAACCTTGGGCTTTGGGCTTGGCTTGTCTGCATAGAAATCCCCTAACCTCTTGCTATGCAAAGTATGGGCCACAGAACAATAGCAGCAGCACTATCAAGGGTGCAGAATCTCACGCCCTGTTCCAAACCTACAGAATCAGAATCTGAATTTTAACAAGTTTCCCAAGTGATTCCTTTGCACATTAAAATTTGAAAGCCCTGCCCTAACCTTTTCTAGACTAGATGGATCCAGCCAAAAAACAGGTGGACACTGCTTGACACAACTTTACAAGGGAGCTTTACTTGACCTGGGTGGCCCAAGCCTACACACACCATGGTATAAAGCACTGTCCCTCCCTGGAAAGTAGTGCTATTGTCTCAGGTGAGAAAGCTGAGGTCCTGCAGGGCAGGGCCTTGCCCACAGAGGGGAAATGGCAAAGCCAGGTCTCAGCAGGCCCCGGGGCTTCTAAGGTCTGCCCCTGATGTCTCCCTTGTCCCTTTCTGTGGAGAAGAGTTGGGTTTAGTGACGGAGAACACAGATTCTGAAGGTTAACGGAGCTGGCTCAAAAACACACTGGCTGGGCATGGAGGCTCATTCCTGTAATCCCAGCTACTCAGGAGGTTGAGGCAGATGGGAACTCCTGAGGCCAGGAGTTCGAGACCAGCTTGGACAACGGAGGGAGACCCTGTCTCTACAAAAATAAAATACATTAGCCAGCCACGGTAATACACATCTGTAGCCTTGGGAAGCTCAGGGGGGAGAATCACTTGAGCCCAGGAGTTCAAGGTTGCCGTGAGCCATGATCATGCCACTGCACACCAGCCTTGGCAACAGACTGAGACCCCATCCATAAAGAAAAAAAAAAGCAGATACTGCTGTTTCTCTACTGTGTGTCCTTGAGCAAGTGATACCACCTCTCTGAGCTCCATTCTACCTCCTCTTTTGTAAAATGGTTTGGATAATCCCTCACTCTTGGGACTGCTGGGGAAAGTCCCTGAGATGATGTAGGCAAAGCAGACTGCCCAGCTCAAGGTACATGCTCTACAAGTGAAGATGTGGCCATTACTTTACTAAGATGCCAGTGGTGG
>NC_045452.1:1077748-1088267 GCF_002776525.5 Piliocolobus tephrosceles | reverse complement strand
GAACCTAGGAGGTGGAGGTTACAGTGAGCCAGGATCATGCCATTGGACTCCAGTCTGCGAAATAGAGCAAGACCCTGTCTCAAAAAAAAAAAAAAAAAAAAAAAAGCACCGTAGGACCCAGGACAGGAAGTGTGTGGTGTTTTTCTCTGTCTTCCCTACAGCACCAAGCACAGAGTTGGGTGCCCTTCCAGCCCTCGTCCTTCCTTGCTGAAATGTTAGACTGGAAGATGAGAAATGGTATCATTTTAAGGCATTAACCATTCCAGCCAAGGAACTCTCATTTCACAAGTTTAGTGAACTCTTAACTTTGGCCTCTGCTGCAGGGGACAGCAGCGTGATGTTTCAGAACCTGACTTTGAAGTCAAAGCCTGGATTTGAAGTCCGGCTCTGCCACCTGCTAGCTGTTAGCAATTTACTCGACCTCTCCATGCCTCAGTTTCCTCATCTGCAAAGGTGCTGCACTTGATAGTTTGTTTTGAGGATTAAATCATATGAAGTACGGACAAAGGCCAATGCCCAGAGTTACTGCTGCTGTTCTTCTCCTGGTGCAGCACAGGTCTCCCTCACTGGGGGTAGGGGCAGGGCCGGGGAGTCTTGTATTAGTTTCCTTAAACAAGGGGTTAATGCCCGGACTTGGGCTTGGCTCAAACTTACCCTGTCCGAGAATGTTGATAACCAAGCTTTCCCATGCCAGAGTCACCCAGGGCTTGTGATGAAAGCACAACACGTTGGGCTAAGTTTCTGATTCAGTGCCTCTGGGGTAAAGCCCCAGAATTTTTAGTTCTCAAAAGTTCCCAGGTGATGCTGTGGTCCGAAGACCACAATTTGAGGAACACCCCTTTAATTTTTCTAAATTTCTCTGATGATAAACATTACCTGGGATGCTTAGTTAAAAATAAAATTGCAGCCAGGCATGGTGGATCACACCCGTAATCTCAGCCCTTTGGGAGGCCGAGGCAGGAGGATTACTCGTGTCCGGGAGTTCAAGACCAGACTGGGCAACAGAGCAAGATCCAGTCTCTGCAAATTAGCCAGCGTGGTGGTACGCTCCTGTGGTCCCAGCTCCTCAGGAGGCTGAAGCGAGAGGATCGCTTGAGCCCAGGAGTTCACTGCCTGGGTGACAGAGTGAGACCCTGGCTCAAAAACAAAACAAAACAAAACAAAAACAAACGTAATTTCTAGGCCCTCCCTGGAGTACCTAATTCTGTGGGTTTGGGGTGGAGGCCAGGAATGTCCGTTTCTAACAAATCCCCCAGGTGAGTCTCCTAATCGATTCATGGTTTAGTCACACAAGCACCTAGAAATCCTAAGCCTTGTCTCAGACCCTTGGCCCAGGCCTAGTCAGCTTCATGCCTCTACCTTGCAGTCAAGGTGGGACCTATCTCCTGGAGGAGACCCTGGAAATAGCACCTTTGTTTTCACTGGAAAGGTCAGTTGGCCAAAGCCCAGGGAGAGCTGGCTTTGTGATGTTAGTGTTGTTTTTCCATGATTGCCTTCCTTTCTGGAAGAATGTGCCCCAGGCAGCAAAGGCAGCTGGCGAAGTGCCCATGTGCTGAAGATCTTCAGCGTTTCCACATTCTTGGCTCTGGGGAGAAGTCAGGAGGGCTAGCACACACAGGTACGTTTTCTGATGAGACAGGCAAGGTCACAGGAAAGTAGATGGCACGCATTGCTCTCTGTCAGAATAACACGCAAGTGAGAGAAGTCTACTCCTTCAAGACTGGCCGTGAATAAGTGGGGATTTCTGCCTGTTCTGTCCCTCCCGCCTCACCCACTTTTCCTGCAGAGGCAGTTCCTAAGCCATTGCCGAGCAGGACAGTAGTTTTAACGTGGATTACATTTCCACCGTGTGAAGCTTGCCACATGATGTCCATCTTCTCCAGCAGCCTGCTCAGCATTAGAGTGTTTGCACAGTTGTCAGGGAAGGGAACCCAGGGGCACGGCCCAACAGGACAGAGGATTGCCGAGTCCCTCTGATTACAAGTGAATTAATTCAGAAGTGAAAACCATGGTTCCCCATTGCCCTTTGAAAACTACCTAGGAACTTCAAGTGGTTCCTGGCAGCAGCCTGTTCATTCGTGGTAGGGTCTGCTTGAATTCCTGGTCTGCACTTCTCAGGTTGCATCCAGGCAGCCGGGAGCTTGATCGAGACCTTCTTCCTGGTCTTGTCACTCTGACAGAGGCTACTGACTGGGAACTCTTGGGCTCTGGGAGAACCACCCAGGAAGGCACAGTGTGACACCATGTGGGCCCTGGTGGAATCCCGACTTCTCCTTATGCAAATGACCCGACTTCCTTAGGCTTCAGTCTCATCATTTATAAAAGCAGGGCAGCCCCATGACCTACAGCATTTGTGTGATTAAATGAGCTACCCAGGGAAAGCAGCTTGTGCTGCAGACACGCGGTCAGGGCTGCCCTCCATCAATCACTGTCATCCTCAGATCTACCCCTCTTGACATGCAGAGGACTGCAGAGCACATCAAGTAGGTCTAACCTTGTCTGTTTAGAATCAAGTGGGCGTGCCCGTTGGATTTCTTTCCCTTGCTAGGTCCACCAGTGTCTCAGTGAGAAGACAGCTGGGGGGAAATTCAGAGCAGGTGCTTTGAGTTGAGTGGCTGGGTATAAACTGAGGCAGGGAGGGATTTTGCTGGACAGTCTTCTAACTGGAACAGCCAGCACCTTCTGATGGAGGCTTTTCCAGGGGACAGTCGGGTTGCAACCTCTGATGCCTCTGAAAGTAACGTAAGCCTGTCCTGGCTTCCGCTGCAGCCCCTGGCACATTCCTGCTGTCCTGGCCACGCTTGGCCCTGTGAGGAGGACAGTAAGGACCTGGCACCTGCCCTTGGAGAAGTGTGGCCCTGGGGGAGGCAGACTCGAATCAAGCAATCTCACAGGGCAATACGTGGTCACCAGTGCCAAAACAGATCCTGTGAGGTGGGAAAGGTGATCCTGATGACTAGATCTTCTGACCCCCGTCTCTCCTGGGAGGCAGTGTTCTGAAAAGTCACCCTCTCCCCAGAGGGAGGGTGAAGGTGGTTGTCTGTGTTGCATTTGTTTCTGGTATAGTGATCTTTCGTGCTGAAGAAGTTTGCAGGCTAAGGTCAGCCGCACTGCAGGTTCCTTGCTCATCTGCCCTCTCCCTCCTGGTTCCTCCCTCCTCTGCCCCTCCCTCCAGAGACGCAGGTGCTCAGAGCCTCGAGGCACTGAATTCACACTGCGAATCTTGTGTGTGACTCGCAGGACCTGGGCAGACCCAGAGACTGCCCCGGTCCTTTGAAAATGATGGACTGGAAAGGAGTTGGAAACCCCTGCCGGCTTCCTCTGTGTCCTTCCCAAAGAGAGGGTGGCCAGTCTGGTGGCTGCAGAAGCAAGCGCCAAGGTCTCTGGGAGGTAGGCTGGGTTTGCAGCCGGTGCGGAGGTGAGGGTGGCTTTCTGCTGTCTTCTGTGCTCCCGTGGTCCTTGAGCTGTTGTGGAACCAGCTGATGGAACACTAACGGCTGTGGGCTGGCCTCGCTGGCCTCATCTCGGGGCATTTCTTCAGTGCCACATCGTGCCTGTGCAGCTGTCTTCACGACGTGGCGCAGGGTGAGGACAGGCCTGCACTGAGGCCCCTCCCAGTGAACTGCAGTGCGGCCCTGCCCTGCTGCCAACTGCTGGGCCGCCTTGCATAGGCCGCGGCTGCTCGGCTGGGAAGGAGGAACCGGGGGCCTGCCCTTGGCCCAGCGAAGATTTTTTTTTTTTTTTTTTTTTTTTGAGACGGAGTCTCGCTCTGTCGCCCAGGCTGGAGTGCAGTGGCGTGATCTTGGCTCACTACAAGCTCCGCCTCCCGGGTTCACTCCATTCTCCTGCCTCAGCCTCCCGAGTAGCTGGGACTACAGGCGCCCGCCACCTCGCCCGGCTAGTTTTTTGTATTTTTAGTAGAGACGGGGTTTCACCGTGTAGACCAGGATGGTCTCGATCTCCTGACCTCGTGATCCGCCTGTCTCGGCCTCCCAAAGTGCTGGGATTACAGGCTTGAGCCACCGTGCCCGGCCCCCAGCGAAGATTTGACATGAGCATAGATGCATCCTGAGCCTTGCTTTGTGTTCAGACAGTGTTAAATGACATGCACTAGGTTGTGTATTGTGTTCATTAATAAGAAAGTAATGAAAACACCAACGTAAGGCAAAAGAATACCAGTAAAAGTGATGCCGAAAGGCCGGGCACGGTGGCTCAAGCCTGTAATCCCAGCACTTTGGGAGGCCGAGATGCGCGGATCACGAGGTCAGATCCAGACCATCCTGGCTAACATGGTGAAACCCCGTCTCTACTAAAAAATACAAAAAACTAGCCGGGCGAGGTGGCGGGCACCTGTAGTCCCAGCTGCTCGGGAGGCTGAGGCAGGAGAATGGCGTAAACCCGGGAGGCGGAGCTTGCAGTGAGCTGAGATCCGGCCACTGCACTCCAGCCCGGGCGACAGAGCGAGACTCCGTCTCAAAAAAAAAAAAAGTGATGCCGAAAATAATCAAAATCCAGATGCCAGGTTTTCCATGGCCCAGTCTTAGGTTTGCCCACTTTAGACTTCTCCTCCCCGCCCTCCGCCCACTGTGCTTGTGTTCTGCTACGCTTTAGCATGCTGTGCGTGCACCTTTCCTCCCCTTGAGAATAAGGAGCTTTTATTTTTTTTTATTTTATTTGTATCTTTATTTTTTGTAGAGACGGGGTGTACCCATGGTTGCCCAGGATGGTCTCAAACTCCTGAGCTCAAATGATCTACCCTCCTCAGCCTCCCACAGTGCCGGGATCACAGATGGGAGCTACCGGGCCCAGCTGAGCATAAGAGTCTTTTCTGTGTCACCTTTGTGTTCCCTGCAGTGTCTAGCAAGTGCGTTGTAAGGGGAAGATAATTGAGTACGTTTTATTCAGGTAAATGAATGAGTGAAGCCAATTCACTACCCTGAGCTCCTCGTGGCGTATTCCTGTGTCCACTGGCTGAGCTGGAGGTGCTCAGAAATGTTCGCCAAGTGAATGAATGAACAAACTCAGAGTGCACGAATAATCAACTCACAGCCCCGCAGCCAGCCAGTAGCAGAGCTGGTGTGGCACAGTGAGGAATCAGCCAACTGGGAAGAGGGAATACAGCCCACAAGACTGCCCCACTTCCGACCCCAGTGGCGAGTTCCGGAGTCTCCCAGAATCACCCGCAGGTTTGACAGTTTGCTAGAACTCGCAGAACTCACCGAACGAAAGCTGTTGTCCTCATGGTTATGGTTCATTACAGGGAAAGGGCACAGATGTCAGTGAGCCAAGGGAAGAAGTATGTAAGGTGAGTCTAGGAAGGAACCAGCCTCAGTTTCCGTTGTGCTCACTGTGGGGCCAGGACGGCCGTACTCTCTCGGTATCGATGTGTGATAATACACCAGGAGTATTGCTCACCTGAGGAATACTGAGACTCTGTGTTTGGAGTTTTTATGACATAGGCAATGATTGATTGATTGATTGTCCACGTGGTTGATGTCAGTCACCAGGTCACTGGATACCGTGCGACCCAAAGCCTCATCCTAATCACATTACTAGACTATGCAACATGACCTGAGGCCCCTGGCAAACAGTGACAGCCCCATAGACAGGGCATTCCAGGCATGTCTGGGTTACCTTCTTGAAGCCAAGACAAGGGCTGGGGTGCTGCCTTTGGACAAGGCGAGCTTCTTCACCTGGCAGTGATCACCCTGGCAGTGGTCGCCCTGGCAGTGCCCCTTAGTGCTCATCGTGGCGTATTCGCTGGTTCGCCCTCTCACACACAAGCGGGCTGTGGAAGAGCCTGCCTTGGCAGAGAGAGGACACACCCTCGCAGGAGGTCAGGGCAGATGCTCCCTCGTGCCTGATGCTTCTTGGGTTTTGTTGGGTCAGAGGTCAGGCTGTGGCTTTAACGTGAAAGCCAATTGCCCCCGGCCTCTCACTGCAGGCAAGGCCTCTCCTGAAAAAGATGCTTTGGGAATTGTCAGACCACGAAACACTCAGAAACATCTCCATTTATGCAGCAATGTTGAGGGTTTTACGCGTATTGGAGCCCCACAGGATGCAGGGAACCTGGTGTTGTTCCTGTCCCGCCTCCCTCCACAGGGCAGGAGTGGGGTACACTGCTGCAGGAGGGTGGCCAGAGCGAGGAGCTACGGTTTGGGTAGTGTGCGTTGTGGCGTGTGCGTTCTCACGGGGGTGCAGCTTCCTATGTCCACCATGCTTGCCTGCAGCTGCAAGGGGAGTGCTTGGCAGTGCAGCAGCCGGCAGGAGCGACGGCCCTGGGGTTGGAGGTTTGTCCCCACCCTTTCCCTGTCGTCTCTGTCCTGTGGCTTTGCAGTGAGCGGTGCCTTTGCTATCATTTCCTTGTGTGTCCCCACGGTACGTAGTGGGTTCTGAGGAGTGCCAGGAAATGGAATCTGTCGCCCCACCCCGGCACACGGACCTTGATCATCAGCTGGTTCAGTCTAGGCCTTTCTGGGCCCCGCTTCCCACACCACACCCACAGCTCTCCTGAGAGGCTTCTGACAGGCCGCAGTCACGCAGAATTGAGTTCCTCTAGCTAGACATCTGGCCAGGACCACCATTCTCGATTCCCGGTGTCATGGGTTTATATCAGAAGGAGTCCACTGCCCTGCTTGTGCCCTCAAGGCCCTGCGAAACTTAAACCAGCGAACTCGGTGTTTGCTGGTTGAAGCACCCTGAGGGATGGGGCTGTGCCTTGAGTTTGAGCCATTGCCGTCAGGAATTTCCATGGGCTCCCTAAGGAGCTGCTCTCCCAGTTCTGCACGCTCCCCTCCGTGGGCAGAGGTTGGGCCAGACCCACAGGCAGCCCTCGGTGGTCCCCTCCCCACCCCATCCATCTGAGGAGAAGCGCGCGAGGTCTATGAGCAGGAGACATTCTTCCCTTTGTCCCCTTAGTCGGGCTTGGGTAGGTGGCTCCTGATGCCCGGGTACCCTGTCCTGCTGTCGCCGCTCTCTCTGCCCTCCCGTCTCCCTCCGCCGTCCCGTCTCCCTCCGCCCTCCCGTCTCTCTCCGCCTGCTCAGCAGCGGCTGTGCCTGGGACGCGCTGCTTCTGACGGTGGTCCTTCCCTTACCCCTTCTCAGGTTTTCTTCGTTCCCTCACTCTGGCCGTGTGGTTATTTCCTCACAGTAGTTCCGAGTCTGAGATGGAGGAGGAGGACGAGGAGGAGGAGGAGGAGGAGCCTCGCCTGCCCCCCTCTGACCTGGGTGGCGTTCCGTGGAAGGAGGCCGTGCGGATCCATGCCCTTCTGAAAGGGAAAAGTGAAGAGGAGCTAGAGGCCTCCAAGAGCTTTGGGCCTGGGAATGAAGAGGAGGAGGAGGAAGAAGAATATGAAGAGGAGGAGGAGGAGGACTATGACGAGGAGGAGGAAGAGTCCAGTGAAGGTCAGAACAGAATCTCTGCTCCTAACCCTGCCCTGTCTCCCAAGGTGATCTGTTTCATGCGTGGGTGTAAGAGGTTTCTGGGGCTGACGTCACACGGACATGCCTCCTGCACAGCCCAGGGACCACCCCTCCCGACCTTAGACGTGGGGGGCAGAGGGAAGGACACTGTGGCGTTGAGCAGACGGTTGGCCGTGGAAATAATGTCCCTCGTGCACGTTGGTTTAGAAATTGGAAGTGGAAGGCGGAGAGCCAGTCCAAGGACTCGTCCAAGTTAGGCCACTCATTCTCGTCTCCTCCTCGTTTTCTCTTTTTGCCCTTTAGTTTCAGTTGAAAAAATTATTTTAATAAAGACAGGGAATTTAGCTTTCTAGAGGATTCCTTGATCCTAGTCTAGGGTTTCGGAGGTGGCTATGAGCTTAGTGCCCACTGGACTGGGCTCAGTCGATGGCACCCAGGGCAGCGTTTGGGGACAGTGTCCTGAAGGGAGACTCGGGCTCAGGGGCCAGCTGCTTTGGCTGGTTCTGAAATAGTCTCTTACCTTGGACTTGAGATTTTTCTGCTCTGTCTGTGTGTGGCCTCAAGTGATGACGAGGGACGTGCTGGGCCTGTGCAGGAGAGACGGCCATTCTTTCTCTGCTCTGGCAGCACAGAAGCCTGGGGGATGGTGAAGACGGAGCCGGGGCAGGTGGAGATCTGAGTCCCCACAAGATAGATGTGGAGTGATCAGGAAGGACATGACCTTTAACTTCTGAGCGCCAGTGACTTCCTGCAATGGTCAGAGGAGCAGTTGAGTTCTCGGTGGCCCCAGACCCCACAGAGCTGGCACTGAGCTGGTCTCTGCTTCTCCTGGGTCCTGTGTGCTTGCTGCCCAGTCTCATCCGGGGATCTGTTTTCTCTGGCACACAGGCCTAAGCCTTTCCCTGACAGGGCTCATGTTCCTGATCCAGTCCCCTGGGAGCTGTGCAGCTCCGGGATGCTGGCCCCAGTGAGGTGGACCCTTGGGCGTCCGCCTGAGCGGTCGGGGTCAGGGACTTCCTCGGGCTCCCTAAGGAGCTGCTTTTCCAGTTCTCTACTCTTCCTTCTAGAGGCAGAAGCTGGGCAGGACCCACAGGCAGCCCTTAGTGGCCCGCACTCCACACCCAGTCTGCTGTAGGAGAAATGGGGTCTGTGAACCTGGGCTCTCCCTCCATGCCGCCGTGTCTGCAGAGCCAGGTGCCGGCGTGGCCTCTGCTAGCCAGCGGAGTGAGCACACACAGCTGGTCCAGGCACGGTGTTTTGTTTGCACTGTTCCAGACATCGTCATCTTCATGTGATGATGATCACTCGGCAGCTCTGAGCTCCAGCACAGCTTAGGGTCTAAGCGTGTTCCCTTTTCATTTCCTGTAGGAAATGAGCTTTAACTACACAAACACATACTGACAAATTCGGCTAAACTCCAAGAGTCCCGGACAGAAGCCTGTGTCCCTAGCCCAGGTGTGAGTCTGTTGGGCAGCCGACCACGGTGCCTGTGCAGGCAGTGGCTGGACACCACTGCTCCCTTCTCTTCCCTCCCGACTTACCCTCGTGTGGGATTCCGGATGCTGTGTGGGTTTCTGGCTCCCCCTGCTGTAGAAGGGGAGTACTGCCCCGGGACACACCACTCCTGCAAGGCGGGTGGCCACGCCAGGTACCTCCCACAGGAAGATTTGAGGGCATTGAAAGGTACCCCCTTTGCCCCGTGCCCACCTTCTACCACAGCTCCCTGGTAGCCTTCCAAAATGTGCCTCCAAGAGGCCAGGCGCAAAGTAGCATGTGAGTCAGAAGAGGTTCTGGAGGAAGTTGGAGAAGGCTCCAGGTGGAATGCGGCCCCACCTGTGCCCCATATATTTTGCTGCAAGCTCCTCATCTCCAGCCAAGACTTGGCTGCTTCTCTGATGCAGGAAACCTCCTGTCACCAGCACAGGTGACTTTAATGCCTCTCCAAGAAAGGAGGAAATGCTGGCTTGTGCTGTCGATACGTCCCTAGGGCTGCATGTATTACCACGAAGCACAGCAGGACTCTGAGAGAAGAATGCCTCTCTTCTCTTTGTTCTGAGGAGGTAGAGAGAGTCCTGTGACATCCAGGCTGTTAGGTGACTCTGCTGTGACTCAGTCCCACCCAGCACCATAAAGAAAGGCAAATTGACCTTAGAAAAAGTCCACAAATCTATAGAGGCCAGCAACTCCAGCAACGGGCTGATACCCCACGTACGGCAGAGCTCATGGCACTGGGCGGTCTTGCTGGTCCTTTCTGCCCATTTCACATTCCCTGTTGCTTGAAGAGACTGTCATAGTGATTGAAGCCAAGGCCAGATTGTCTGGTTAGACTCAGAGGAGGCATGTCACCCGTTCCCAGATGGAAGCTGGCTCCTGGCAGGAACACAAATCCTTCTGATCAGGTGGCACCTGCTCCTGCTGCCTGAACAGCCACCTTCCCTTCCCAGTTGCCGGCTGTCCCTTTATCTTAACCCAGCCGTGTGGCACGGTCCGACACTAAGTACAGGGATCCCACAGGGCAGGGATCCGGAGGGGCCACTGGTGAGTTTCCATATAGCTGAGAAACCAGGCCTTGTTTCCAGAGGTGATAAGCAGGGCACCACATGGAGTTTTCAGGTAAGGACTTTGACCTCAGAGGTGTTGGTCTCATTCTCGCCTGTGAACTTCCAAAGGTTTGGAAATGGACATGAACGAGCTCTGCTTTCCTCCCAGCCATCGCCTCCCCTGACTCTACCCTCCGCTGGGATCCATGTCCTTGCCTCAGACCCAGCATGCAGCATGAGGCCCGCTAAGGGAGGGGGACTGTTTCTCTCCAGCAGCAGCTCCAGCTGCAGAAGATGCCAACCAAAGTGCCAGCAAAGTCTAGCTCTGTCCTGTGTGAGCTGGCCAGCTGGTGGCAGAATGACACAATCTCTTCCCACCTCTCTCGTCACCTGGCCATCAGCTGGGCGAGTGGTACTGGGCACCTTGCTGTGTGACCAGCAGAGGGACAGGGTAGTGCGTTCCTGAGGTGTCACACTGTGCTAGGCACAAAGCAGGTCCTTGTGGCCCCTGGGGCTGGGCCTGCGGGAGCAGGCTGGAATCTGCTCTGTTTCCATCT
>NC_045452.1:1063763-1077738 GCF_002776525.5 Piliocolobus tephrosceles | reverse complement strand
GGGGCTGGGCCTGCGGGAGCAGGCTGGAATCTGCTCTGTTTCCATCTTGGCACATGGGTCGCCTGAATGCCGCTTAGGATGAAAGGAGTCTCAGAAAGGAACGTGTGATTCTCTTCACTGAATTTAATGGTACATATACGGCTGGAAATGACCGGGTCACACTGAATGAGCAGCAGGACTGTGCGTGTGTGTCTGTGTGTCCGTGTCTGTGTGTGTGTGTATGCTTGTGCATACATGTTCTTAATTTTTACTTCTTTCTGATTCATACTGATCCTGGCCAATGCTGTAACTTCTCTTTCTCTTTCCTTTCCCACACTATTTCATCACCCCTTCCCCACCTCATTTCTCTGCCCCTTGACCCTGGGATACTAGCCGGGAACCAGAGGCTCCAGCAGGTCATGCAGGCGGCGGATCCTCTGGAGATCCAGGCTGACGTGCACTGGACTCATATCCGTGAGAGAGAGGAGGAAGAGAGGATGGCGCCGGCCTCTGAGTCCTCTGCTTCCAGAGGTAAACGCTCCCAGCCGCAGGCTGCAGTGTGCCCCGAGCACCGCTCGCCTGCTGCCTCTGTCGCCACAGGCGGCCTTTCTGTCAGGGCAGAGCCTCGCGTGAGGTCACACACGGGAGCCGGGCGCATCCCGCTTTGCTGCTGTCAGTTGTGACGCCTGTACTTTTCATCTGAGGATATGTAAAGTTCTCTGTGGATTAAGAGGTTGTGGACTCTTTCTCTGTTGATGCAAAGTGGTAAAATGGATGTGATCTTGGGTAAACCAAGAATTTCCTGTCTCTCTCTCATGTTTCTGGCCACGGCTGCTCTTTCCTCACTTTGTAAAACGTTCTGGTCCTTCCCTCACAGAGTGTGTCTGGACGTGAATGTGTGTTGGCAGGAAGGGGGCGGGAGAGGCGTGTTTGGAAGTGAAATGAAGTCTTGGGAAGAGATTTCTATCCAGGAGGCCTCTAGAGTAGCATCATCTCCAGCCCCAGGCTTTAGGTGGGACGATCTGTGTCACACATTAGGATGAAGATGCACCTTATTCTGGCTTTTTTTAATAAAGAAATAGCAATAAGAAGAACCGTGGAGACTGTTGAGGGACGTGGTGGCCGCTATGCCATCCTCCCCAGCGTGCTGTCTTCCAAATACCCACCCTCGGTGTCACCTCTGCTGTCGCTCCTGTGTGTTCACATTTTCATTCAGCACCGGTCACGGACCACACACCCTGCCAGGCTCTGAGCATACAGAAGGGGCGTTTCCTGCCGTCATGAAACAGCATTTAATAAGACGTTTGTTCCTCCCTGGCCCCAAATCTTCACCTACAGGCAAGACCAGCCTCCGTTTCCGGCTTGCGATGGCACTGTGCACACCTGCAGCACTGGGCTGGCTTGTGACTCGGGAGCGCTGTGCAGCCCGGGGCCAGTGGCGGCCCTGCCTTGGGTTTTCCCTCTTCTCTTGGCATTCCGATTCTCCATCACACAGGCTAACAACAGGGTTCGCACCCGTTGTTGGTGCCGGACAGGCCTCTGTCCTGAACGCCGTCTCAGTTTCTCTTCGGTTTGGGATTTTAAGGATGACCTCGGCTCTCCTCGTTGGGAACGCATATTGCTGTGTAACTTTGTATTTGTCGTCTGTTTTAAATTCAGCGCCCGACCTTCCCTCCATACGCCGCGCGGCGGTGCAGGCCTGGCTGGAGACGGTCTCCGGAGGTAGTCTGGTGATGTTCACTCTCTCCCCACTCACCGTAACCTCTCTCTAGGCGGCTCTGCTGGTACCTTAACACTAGACTCCTGGGCCTGTTGCAAGTGCATGCCAGGGCGGCGGAGGCGGGCGGGGGCACCTGCATGTCTTGCCAGACAGCCCGCCCTTGCATGGATCAGATGCACACCCCCTCCTTCAGGGCAGCTCAGAGGGAAACAGGAGGGCAGGCAGGACAGACACAGGCAGGTTTTTATGGATAGAGTCGGGTAAAAAAGCCAGAGCCAAAGGAACGTTTTTGGCACTGAGATTTTTAAAGTGTGTTGAGAATGAGGTGGGTACTGATTGAGTGTGAAAGGGGAGGAATCAGAAGATATTCCACGTGCCTACCAAGGTATCAGAGAAGGAGGCAGTCAAAACCAGGGGGTTTATGGGAGGATGACGGTGGAGAGGGACGGGCAGAGGATGGGTGGATGCTATTCAGCTGACAGGCTGGGTGTGACCAGGGCTGACACCAGCCAAATCCAGCCTGAGCTGCAGGCATCTCATCAAGTGCAAGAGATCATTGAGCAGCCTGAGTTGCCCTTCCTAAACTTTTCTGGAGCTGTATGTTTCTCACCGAGGGACTACTGGCATTTGGGGCAGGATAGCTCTTTCCCTCGCAGAAGGTTTAACATTCTGGCCTCCACCCTTGCAATGTCCGTGCAGCCTCCACCACCCATGAAGACACCAAAAATCCCTCCACGAGTTGTCAGACACTGCCGGAGGAAGGGCAGCGTTGCCCCCAGCAGCACCACTGTCCTAGCGGTCACTTCTGGGATGACTCATGGGAGCTCATGGGGCTTCACCAGCCTGTCCCTGTGTCCTCCCGGCAGTGGGAGAAACAGGCACACAGCCACAGGGGAGGGCCACTGCTCTTTGCGCAGAGACAGCGGCTCCCCTTCTAGACGGTGTGGGTCCCTAGGGCAGTGAGGCAAGAGCCCCCCAGCTGGCGGCTGAGGGAAACCAAGAGCTGAGCGGGTCAGTGGCTCCTGGCTTTCATAGCGCGTGGCTCATCAACCTGCGTGGCAGCTTCTAGCACCCTGCACTCCGTCTTAACCTGAATTTCACCCCCAGATCCACCCCTCTAGCTGTGTCTCTTTCAACACCGCTGCTGCTGCGTTGATACTTCTCACCCATTTTTTTGTCTATGTAACGATTGTTCCTTTCAAGGTACTGCCAAGGAGTGTAGACCTCTCACCCACCTGACTCTACCACAGGCATTTCTTAGTAGAAAGTCTACAGGAGAGCCACGTGAAGGACCAAGGCACCAGGGCGGGTCAGGCTAACCCAGGGTGCCCTGGGCTGTGCCCGGCTGGGAGGCCTTTGTGGGTCTCCTTGGTGCTGGCCTCCAGTTCACTCGCCAGCAAGAGTGTAGGGTTGCCATCTGGATCCCTGGGCACCTAGATTCACCCCAACAAATCTGTCAGGCATAGTGGCCCTCTCCATGGCACGGGCCGGATTCTGTTCTAAATGGGGCTTTTGTTCCTCCTTTTCAGAATTGGTATAGTGCAGCCATGAATTCTTTTGTCTTTGCCTCAGAAGTCCCGCTCCCTGGTATTTGAGGAACTGTCTTCCTTGAGTGGCCAAAAGCAGTGTTCTCACACCGAGGTTGTAACCAATAGAAATACTTGAGGCGTCTCCCCGCTGCTTCCCAGCAGGTGCCGTTGCTATAGGATAGCGTTTGGCACGGCCAGCTCCGTGGGCCGCTCTGGCATCTCAGGGAGGCGCATGGCCCTAACTGTCAGCTAGTCTGGGAACCCACCCATCTCTCCCTGTGACGTGGCCCGTCTGTTCCCTTCCAAACCTGTTTCATGCAGTTCTTCAAACACTAGATTTGAACCATCATCTTACAAACTGTGCATAAAAGATAAACATAAGCTTAAGGAATTATTAAAGAAATAAAAACTCATATAACTGCCACCCTGGTCAAGGAATAAAACGTTACCAGTGTCTTCTAAGTGCCTAGCCTGTGGAGAGAAGACGTTGCTTCTGAGGCTGTGCGCTCCCATTTCCACACAGCTTTTTAAGAAATCCACCTAACCGGGCGCCGTTAGTTCCTGCTCCCCAGCCTGGGGCTTTGATCTGTGCAGACTCTTGTATATGGACATCAGAGCATAACTCCTTTCTCCTGAAATTAAAACCCTTAGGGGTAATTTGGGGGTGGCTGGGCTTGAACCCTAGGAGAGCCTGCAGATCCCCTGGCCAGTGGTCCTGTGGGTCTCAGGTGGTGCGGGTCTCAGTGTCCTCAGAGCATAGCGTGCCGCCCTCTTCCTGCCAGTGCAAGTTCTGAGTGTGGGAGGTGGGGACAGGGTGTGTGCGTGCTTAGGGGCTGGCTTCTGGGGAGGGGAAGTTGTTGAGGGCTTTGCCTCATTTTGCAGCCCTGAAGGGCCACTTGGAGTCCAGAGGATGAACTTTACATACCCTCAGCACCCAGTGCTCTCCCAAAGTATTATACCTTCTCTAAATTATCGCAAGGGAAGCTCGTCTGGTGCCCCTGCACGCGGCACTATGTTCAGCCCCCTCACCCGACTGGACCTCAGCCTTCTCGCTGAAGAAACAGTCCCTCTAATTATATTGCAGGCTGAGTGTTTCTTATCCAAAATGTTTGAGACCAGAAGTGTTTTGGATTTCGAATTTCTTTCAGATGTTGGAATCTCTGCGTATACATAATGAGAGATCTTGGGGATGGCACCCAAGTCTAAACACGAAATGTATTTATGTGTCATATATACCTTGTACACGTAGCCTACAGATAATTTTATACAATATTTTTAATAATTTTGTGCATGAAACAGTTTTAGCTGTGGGTCACCACGTGAGGTCTGCTGTGGAATTTTCCACTTGGCCTCCTGTCAGCACTCAGAAAATTTCAGATTTTGGAGGATTTTGAATCTTGGATTTTCGGATTCAGGATGCTCAGCCTGCGTTAGGAGGGCTGAATGGCTCCTGGTGTGTGAGGCGGTCAGCACACGGCCAGGCTTTGGTAGATGCTGCTGGGCCTCGGCCCAGAGAAGCAGCGTTTCCCCTTCCACCCTCCAACTGAGGTTCCTACAGCAACGTTTGGGGAAGGAGGAACAGTGCCCCCACCTTCAGCCGCTCTTCTCTTCCCACTTGGCACCTAGCACTGAGAAATGCCAACCTCCTGTGTTTGGGGGCCCTGGGCCCCCCAGCGCCCATGCTGCATGTGGAGAGCCCCCTGGGCCTGGCAGGATCTCCCTTCTGGGGCCTGCATGGCACTGCCCTGAGAAAGGCAGTACCTCTCACCCCCAATGAAGATGCAGCCTGTCTGTTCTCCTTTTCTTCCTTCCTTTGAACCTTTCTGCTTTGCAGCTCCATTGGATGAGAATGACCTAGAGGAAGATGTGGACTCAGAACCAGCCGAGATAGAAGGGGAGGCAGCAGAGGATGGGGACCCAGGGGACACTGGTGCTGAGCTGGATGACGGTAGGTGTCCACCCTCCCTGCCCCTGTGGTGGGAGCTCAGGGAAGACGAAGGCAATGTGCTTTCCAGCAAAATCAAGCTCAGGGAGGCCACCATTGGGCCTCCTGGTTCCTTCTTGGCTCCGCCATGACTGGAATGCATCTCATTCCACCCGCCCACCACCTACCCACGAGCCCCAGGCAACTTGGCCTGCACTCATCCGGCTGCGGCTGGGTGCCTGAGCCAACCTGCGACTTTACACAAGGCCTTTAATCCAGCTGACTGGCTCCCAAAGCTAGATACCTGGAGGTGTGTTCTGCATCGCAGTCTGGTTGTGGGGGGCTGAGGGGGTCAGGGGCGAGACTGGGAGGAATGAGAAGAGCCCAAGCTTGTGAGGGGGCGCAGGCCTCAGCTGTGGAGTTGGTGTGGCAGTCAGGGCTGCTGAGAGGAGGAGGTGCATAGAAGGGGGCCTGTGAGGCCAGGCCTACCTTCCACAGGCACACCCTGTCTTTCTCTGTCATAGCCCATCATGTGTGACTGTTGGTGTATTTAAAAAGAAACAGAGCCCCACAGGCTTTGATGCGGCCCCGCTTTGCCAAGGCAGGAGGGTGCTCTTGGCCGGACCCCTCAGGAGCCAGGGTGGTCTGGTAGCCAGGTCTGTCCCTGCGTAAGAAGGGCCTCCTGGTCTGCACCTGAGCAGTTGTGTTGCAAATGAGCAAGTGGCGGGGCTGCTCTCAGGCGGAAAAGTAGTCGGCCTCACTTAGGGTGTGCACCCGCTTCTGCCCCTTCCCTCTGCCAGATCAGCACTGGTCTGACAGCCCGTCAGATGCTGACAGAGAGCTGCGTTTGCGGCACACAGCTGAGGGGGCAGCAGAGCCGGAGCTGAGGGTATCAGAAGATGAGGAGAAGCTGCCCGCCTCACCGAAGCACCAAGAGAGAGGTGAGCCTGTCATTGATAGGAGAGACAACTTCAAGAATTCCTGCAAGAGCCATGTGCACACGAGAGTGGCTCAGGGGCCAGGCGCTTCAGAGCAGAGCCACGGTGCACACCAGCCTCCGAGGTGCAGGGAGCTCCTTGCCTTTTCCTCCTCTGTCCACCCTCCTTGTGCCACAGGCTGCTGCAGATGCTTTGGCCAATGGCCCTTTCCTTGTGTAGTTTGAGTCTGGGGAAAGGTAGAAGGTTTGTCCTGAAGCTCTGCGTGCAGAGCCTGCACGTGGAGGAAGCCCACACTCTGACCTGGTGTTGACAGGAGCACCTGCAGAAAGTGCCGGGCAGCCCCGGGAAGACGCTTCCAGGACCCTGGCCTCTGAGAGAACCTGTGCTTTCCAGAACTGGGAGCAGACTCAGCGACTCGCCCTCCACCTTCCTCTCCACCCTCTGGGGCTGGCTGATAGGGGTGCCATCCTAGCACATGGCGGGGCTTCCTCTTGTAAGGCCCTGTGTTCATTCTTTTCAGGTCCCTCCCAAGCCACCAGCCCCATCCGGTCTGCCCAGGAATCAGCTCTTCTGTTCACTCCAGTCCACAGCCCCTCAACAGAGGTAGGGGTTTGGGGCTTGCTGTGGGGTACAGAGAACTAATGGGACCCCAAGGACACATATTAACCTCTGTTTCAGGACCCATGGTGTGGGTCCCACCAAACTGGGGCTAACATAGCCTGCTGGCCTCCTCATTCTGAGGAAGACTGAAAACCCTTGTCCTCCTTGTAGTAGTAAGTGGAGCTGTTGATGACAGGAGTGGCCTTGGAGTTCCAGCTCAGTACTCTTGGGGATGAGGCCGTCTGGGTGGCACCTACTAACTCTGCCCCACTCTGATCCCAAACCTGAGTCGTCTACCCCATGTCACTGTGTTAGGTACACATACCACATACCATATGTTTAATTTAAACATAAATTTATTAAAAATAATTTATTATGCATAACAAATATATAATAAAGATATATTAAAATTATGTTCAAATATGTTATAAATTTATTAAAACAAATTTATTTTTATAACTAATAAATTTATTAAAATAAATAATTATAATTTGTTTATGATAAATGGTATAATAAGATATTTGATATTTTACTAAAAATAAATTTATGTTTAAATTAAAGCAATAATATTGATGGGATGATTGGTTTGATATGACAAATGCATTTTTAACATTATGTTAAAATAAATGTATAACCATTGAAATTTACAACATCCAGCCAGGCGCAGTGGCTCACGCCTGGAATCCCAGCACTCTGGGAGGCCGAGGCGGGCGGACCACGAGGTCAGGAGATCAAGCCCATCCTGGCTAACGTGGTGAAACCCCATCTCTACTAAAAATACAAAAAATCAGCCAGGCGTGGTGACGGGCGTCTGTAGTCCCAGCTTCTCGGGAGGCTGAGGCAGGAGAATGATGTGAACCTGGGAGGTGGAGTGTGCAGCGAGCTGAGATCACACCACTGCACTCCAGCCTGGGCGACAGAGCGAGACTCCATCTCAAAAAAAAAAAAAAAGCTACATCCATGCAGACAGCCTGTGGTGTGTGGACCACATGGAGAATGCTGTGAAGCCAACTGTGACAGCAGGTCCTGTGGAACATGGTTTGAGAAATACCGTCTGCAGGGCAGATCAGGGAGAAAGCTGGAATCCAAAGCCTACATCTGCTTGAAATAGTCTTTGGGATTCTAGGAAGCATGGAACTATTCAGTGATTGATTGATTGATTGATTGATTTTTTTTTTTTTTTTTTTGAGACAGGATCTCACTCTTGCCCAGGCTGGCATGGGCAGCAGTGCAGTGGCATGATCATGGCTCACTGCAGCCTCCAACTCCTGGGCTCAAGCAATCCTCCTGCCTCGGCCTCCCAAAATGCTGGGATTACAGGCATGAGCCACTGTGCCTAGCCTGTTCACTGATTCATTTTTTTTTTTTTTTGAGACGGAGTCTCTCTCTGTTGCCCAGGCTGGAGTGCAGTGGCTCAATCTTGGCTCACTGCAAGCTTGCCTCCCGGGTTCACGCCATTCTCCTGCCTCAGCCTCCTGAGTAGCTGGGACTACAGGTGCCCGCCACCACACCCAGCTAATTTTTGTGTTTTTAGTGGAGACAGGGTTTCACCATGTTAGCCAGGATGGTCTCAATCTCCTGACCTCGTGATCTGCCCACCTCAGCCTCCCAAAGTGCTGGGATTACAGGTGTGAGCCTCCACGCTCAGCCATCTGTGAAATGGGGAGGCTTTGTTTGAGACTCTTGGATGGGGTGATATAAGGACTGGTGTAGGAATCTCTGCCCATCTTTGAGCTTCCTGGGGAGGACAGTTTGATCATAATGCACGGTGGCTATTGTAAGTCTTCTTACCGTCTTGGCCCCTCTGTATGTATGTCAGGGATCTTGGCGCTCTGGGGCCTCCTGGAGGGTGAGGACGGCATTCATCCGTGTTCTTTTGGCCAGTGTTCCTATGAGTGAACAAAGAATATAGGATGTATTTGAGATGAACCAAACCCTGAAAACCCAGTTTGTCTAAACTAAAGCAGAGTGGTTCTAAACATTGAACAACTGGAGCAGAAAATGAAAAGTGTTCTCCTGGAGCTGTTCTAGTAACAGCTGGAAGGACGGGGAAGTCCTGCAGCAGGCACAGGTGCAGGCGCTTTGAGCGAGAAAGCTCCGTGAGGATGCTGCTGGCCGTGAAAGCCCCCACTTCTCAGCGGCTTCTGTCTTCCTTCCCTGCAGGGGCCCCGACTCCCACCTGTTCCTGCCGCCACCCGGGAGACATTACCTGAGGAGCGCCTTTTCCCTGAGCCTTTGCTCCCCAAAGAGAAGCCCAAAGCTGATGCCCCGTCGGATCCGAAAGCTGTGCACTCTCCCATCCGATCGCAGCCAGTAGCCTTGCCAGAAGCCAGGACTCCTTCCTCACCAGGGAGCCCACAGCCCCGGCCGCCCGTGGCAGCCTCCACGCCCCCAGCCAGCCCACTCCCCATCTGCTCCCAGCCCCAGCCTTCCACCGAGGCCACTGTCCCATCCCCTACCCAGTCCCCCATACGCTTCCAGCCTGTCCCAGCCAAAACATCCACCCCCCTGGCCCCTCTCCCTGTCCAAAGCCAAAGTGACACCAAGGACAGGCTGGGCAGCCCCCTTGCTGTGGATGAGGCCCTCAGAAGGAGTGACCTGGTGGAGGAATTCTGGATGAAGAGTGCGGAAATCCGCCGCAGCCTTGGGCTCACCCCTGTGGACCGCAGCAAGGGGCCTGAGCCCAGCTTCCCCACGCCTGCCTTCAGGCCAGTGTCCCTCAAATCTTATTCCGTTGAAAAGTCCTCCCAGGATGAGGGACTCCACCTTCTCAAGCCTCTGTCTGTCCCCAAAAGGCTGGGCTTGCCAAAGCCAGAGGGCGAGCCTTTGTCCCTGCCAACACCCCGGTCCCCGTCGGACAGAGAGCTGCGCAGCGCCCAGGAGGAGCGCAGGGAGCTGTCCAGCAGCTCTGGCCTGGGCCTGCACGGGAGCTCCTCCAACATGAAGACACTGGGCAGCCAGAGCTTCAACACCTCGGACTCCGCCATGCTCACGCCACCCTCCAGCCCGCCCCCGCCCCCGCCCCCGGGTGAGGAGCCCGCCACCTTGCGGAGGAAGCTCAGAGAGGCCGAGCCCAGCGCCTCCGTGGTCCCGCCACCCTTGCCCGTCACATGGATGCGGCCCCCCCGGGAGCCTGCTCAGCCCCCCAGAGAGGAGGTGCGGAAGTCTTTTGTGGAGAGCGTGGAGGAGATCCCCTTCGCTGACGACGTGGAAGACACCTACGACGACAAGACTGAGGACTCAAGCCTGCAGGAGAAGTTCTTCACGCCCCCCTCCTGCTGGTCACGCCCCGAGAAGCCTCCCCCCCCGCCCCTGGGCAAGGAGAACGGGAGGCTACCTGTTCTGGGAGGGTCGCTGCAGCCACAGAAGAGGGGGCTGCCCTTGGTCTCCGCGGAAGCCAAGGAGTTGGCCGAGGAGCGCATGCGAGCCAGAGAGAAGTCCGTGAAGAGCCAGGCGCTGCGGGATGCCATGGCCAGGCAACTGAGCAGGATGCAGCAGATGGAGCTGGCCACGGGCGCCCCTAGGTCCCGCAAGGCATCATCAGCACTCTCCCAGGGCAAGGAGCGCCGGCCCGACTCCCCCACACGTCCCACTCTCAGGGGCTCTGAGGAGCCCACCCAGAAGCATGAAGCCATCAGCGAGGAGGTCCTCTCCGCGCCGTCGGACTCGGGGGGCCCAGATGGCTCTTTCACTTCATCCGAGGGCTCCAGTGGGAAGAGCAAGAAGAGGTCATCACTCTTCTCCCCCCGCAGAAACAAGAAGGAGAAGAAGTCCAAAGGCGAGGGCCGGCCCCCAGAGAAGCCCAGCCCCAACCTCCTGGAGGAAGCTGCCACCAAACCCAAGTCCCTGTGGAAGTCGGTCTTCTCTGGGTACAAGAAGGACAAGAAGAAGAAGGCCGACAACAAGTCCTGCCCCAGCACCCCCTCCAGCGCGGCCACGGTGGACTCCGGCAAGCACAGGGTGCTTCCTGTCGTAAGGGCAGGTGCGACAGCGGCCGGGCCCACTTGCAGGTGGGGCGGGAGGGGCTCAGGTCATTGGGGGCTCTCAGGATCCATGCTCCCACTGCCCCCCCAGGGGTTCTCAGGAGCCGTGCTGACCTAGAGAAGGGACTGAACCATGGGTTCACAGGGCATAGCCGGCTGCGTAACAGAGTCTTCAAAGCCAGCTTGAAACTGTATCAGGAAGACTGTGGAGGTTTGTGCCCTTCCTGAAGTCAGACGACCCCAGAGGGGCCCACTCGTGCACAGGGCAGAGGGCAGTGCTGCCAGGAGGGGCTGGGCAGGCCCGGGTGCCACCTGCTTGGGGTCAGCTCTGCCCTGTCCAGGCAAATGTTGGTGTCCCAGCTCCTGGCGCTCCCCAGGTTGGGGGAAGGATCCCTTAGACTAAAATGAATGCAGCCCCCTACCCAGCCTCCGCTTCACGTGGGAACGTAGGATTGGGAGAGAGCTGCGCCTGCTATCTGGCGCCATCCTCACGTGGCCTCCCTCTCTCCACAGAGCTGCAGCTCCGGCGCCAGCTAAGCTTCTCCGAGGACTCAGACCTCTCCAGCGACGATGTCCTTGAGAGGTCCTCGCAGAAGTCACGGCGAGAGGTGGGTAGTCAGGCAGAGGGGCTTCACCGGGCCTGGGGCCCTCTGCTCACTGCTGGGCTTTGGTGGGGTAGAGAGGAAGAGCAAAACTGAGGCCAGGGATGGACAGCTAGTGGCGCACAGCCAGCTGACCGCTGACCCCTATACACTGAGGCGGTCACACTGGCTTTCTACATGGGAGCTGGGGCCGTTGGCATCCACAGCAAGGGTTCCTGTTTTCTTTTCTTGTGAAGAAGTAAAGACTGGAGCCATACCTGTGTCACACTCCCCTTCCCTGGAGGAGGCAGCCTGGCATTGTCTATTTCTTCCTTGTCTATTTTTCCCCAGGGCCTGGAGAACACTGCCCAGTCCAGGGCTGCTGGCAGGAGCTGGGACCTCAGGCACTGAGCATTGTGACTGGTCCTGCCCACTTGGTGGGTTTGGTAGTTAGGGACGGTTTGTCGTCTTAAAGGACTGGTCCAGTAACTGACCCGCAGGGCTGCTAGGTCTGACTCCGCCCCTCGCTTTCCAGAGCCCAGGACTTTGGGTGGATCTAGTGAAGGTGGAGGAGAGAGGAATCAGAGCACACTCTAACAGGCACCTGTCAGCATACAGGGTGGGCAGAGCTCTGCGGAGCATTACCCCACTTCCGCTGTCCAGCCCTGGGGCCTATGCTCCTCCTCCTGGCTGGGAGCAGCCCGGCTGTCTCCTGCTTCCTGCCTCCCTTTTGTGTGAAAAGCTTCCCCAGAATGTAGCATGCCTTCGTTGCAAGGCTTCTGGGGCTTGGACTTGAGTCTGCCCTCTCTTGCTGTCCAGTAACCCAGTAAGGCTACATGGTGCGCCTGAGCCCGTCACATGCCCATTCAGTGAAGGTGGCTCCTGCAGCCCGAACCAGTTCCTCTTTATTTTTTTTATTTTTTTTTTTTTTTGAGACGGAGTCTCGCTCTGTCGCCCAGGCTGGAGTGCAGTGGCCGGATCTCAGCTCACTGCAAGCTCCGCCTCACGGGTTTACGCCATTCTCCTGCCTCAGCCTCCCGAGTAGCTGGGACTACAGGCGCCCGCCACCTCGCCCAGCTAGTTTTTTGTATTTTTTAGTAGAGACGGGGTTTCACCGTGTTAGCCAGGATAGTCTCGATCTCCTGACCTCGTGATCCGCCCGTCTCGGCCTCCCAAAGTGCTGGGATTACAGGCTTGAGCCACCGCGCCCGGCCACCAGTTCCTCTTTAAATAACTCAGCAAACTGGACGCTTTATTTCTCATCCCCTCCTTCGTCTCCCTTGGCCTTGCCAGCTCTTTGGCCGCTCTCCTAGAAGATTCTAGAGAACCAGCCCTCTCCTCCTGCTCCACCTTCTGCAGAGCCAGGCTTCTTTGTGCCCCAGCCAGGCCAGCAACTGAGTTAGGGTTGGGATCTGCACCTTCTCAGGGACCGAGAGAGTGTGTCTTCGTCAAGGCTCCCTGTCGAGCTTTCCCAGGCGGTCGCACTGGGGCTGAGCTGTAATTCCCCTGGGTTTCTGTGTGCGTCCCTAAACACATCCCAACACTGGTGATGGGTGCTGCCTTCGGGGACAGCAAAAAATGGAGAATGTGGTCCCAGGCTCACTGCCTCAGTGGTGACAGTGTGGACATTCAACCTATTGGGTCAGGTTGGCCACCCCCCTCCACATCCCTCACGTTGTTGTGGTGGGCAGTGTGCCCACTGCTTCTCCATCCGTGAAGCTGCCTGGGCTGGCTGTGCCAAGGCTAGTACTTGGTGAGCCTCCCCAGGGCCCAACAGGTGTGAGGAGCAAGGGAGGAACAGGAACAGGACCCCAGGAACAAGCCATGGACACCAATCATGGAACCCTAGAGCCAGAGGGTGGCCTCTAAGGCCTCATGCTCCAGGGGCACCCACAGAGGCAAAGTCATTTGCTAGAGGTCACATGGGGAATACTAAAGTCAAAGTCAAGCCTGGGGGACAGACAGGCTAGTGGATGGTCGACCTAAAGGACGGCCAACCTAGGGGACGGCTGAGGACCAAGGAGATGGTCGAGCTAGAGGATGGATGACCTAGAGGACAGTCAAGTTAGGGGATGGATGACCTAGGGGACCATTGAGCTAGGGCGTGGATGACCCAGAGGATGGCCAACCTAAGGGACAGCTGAGAACCGAGGAGACGGTCAAGCTAGGGGATAGATGACCTAGGGGACAGTCAAGCTAGGGGATGGATGACCTAGGGGACAGTCAAGCTACGGGATGGATGACGTAGGGGACTGTCAGGCTAGGGGATGGATGACCTAGGGGACAGTCATGCTAGGGGATGGATGACCTAGGGGACTGTCAAGCTAGGGGATGGATGACCTAGGGGACGGCCAACCTAGAGGACTGCTGAGGACCGAGGAGACGGTCGAGCTAGGGGATGGATGACCTAGGGGACAGTCAAGTTAGGGGATGGATGACCTAGGGGCTGTCGAGTTAGGGGATGGATGACCTAGGGGACAGTCGAGCTTAGGGGTTGGATGACCTAGAGGATGGCCAACCTAGGGTACGGCTGAGGACCGAGGAGACGTTCTTGCCAGAGGATGGATGACCTAGGGGGCAGTCAAGCTAAGGGACAGATGACGTAGGGGACCGTCGAGCTAGGGGACGGATGACGTAGGGGACTGTCGAGCTAGGGGACGGATGACCTAGGGGACCGTCGAGCTAGGGGACGGATGACCTAGGGGACCGTCGAGCTAGGGG
>NC_045452.1:1058953-1063753 GCF_002776525.5 Piliocolobus tephrosceles | reverse complement strand
CCGTCGAGCTAGGGGACGGATGACCTAGGGGACCGTCGAGCTAGGGGGTGGATGACCTAGGGGACCGTCGAGCTAACGGATGGATGACCTAGGGGAGAGTCGAGCTAGGAGATGGATGACCTAGGGGACAGTCAAGCTAGGGGATGGATGACCTAGGGGATGCCAACCTAGGAGACAGATGACATGGCAGACGGCCAAGCCACGGGCAGCTGACCTGACTCTCACATGGTGTGGAGTCAGCCTGAGCGAGAGCTGGTTGTTGTGCCTTTTCAAGACATGGATTCTAAAGAGGAAAGCAAACTGAACAAAAACAGCCATGAAGGTCATTTTGGAAACAATTAAATTTAATTGAGGACTGTATGGTAGTATAAATGTGTAATATTATCAGATTGTTAAGGTCCTTGCAAGTGATAAAGGCACTGTTAATGTACTTTTATGTCGGAAAGTTATGTAGGACAATGTCTGAGTTCTTAGGAAGTACATCCCAAAATGTGTAGGGACGAACGATCGTAATACCTACCAATGATTCATTACAAAAAGTCGTATAAAAGATGACAGGTAGATGAAGCATGTGGCAAAATGGTAACGTCTGGCAGACACAGCTGAGAGGTTTGTGGGTGTTCATTGTCTTCCTCTTTCAACTTTCTTGTGGGTTTAAGTTTTTCTAAATGAGTGTGGGGAACAGGGGCTCTAAAGTGAGGATGGGGTTTGACCTGCCTTGGAAGGAGGAAGCCACTTCTGCCAGGCCGGGATCCCAGGGCCACTCCAGCGGCACAGACGCCTCCTCCTGCCTCACAGCGTCTGTGAAACAAGAGCCTGGGTTTTGTTTTGTTAGAAATTTTTAAACCAGTCAAAATAACTTATATTTTTATTTACAATGTTTATTATAGAAAATTTAGGATAATTCAGACTTTTAAAAAATCACCTGTAGCCCGACCTACAAGAGAGACCTTGTGTTTACCTCTTTTCTTTGCTTCCATTTGACTTTAAATACAAGCAACGCAGCTGCCTCTTGAGCCCTGCCAGCCCACCAGGGTGTGGCCTGGGCACCCTGCCACCCCGCATCCAGATTCACAGCAGAACCCCAGCTCCTGTGGCTGGCCACCACCTCAGGCACACAAGGACGGGTGGTGACTTCACCCCTCCCAACCCGGAAAATGGGTACATTGTGGGAAGGCAGCCACTGCCTCCCATTACTGTTGACAGCAGCCACAGGCGAAGCTGTTAGTGCTGTTCCTTAGGGTGCGGTGTGTAGTTCCTGTGGGCTTTTTGCAAGCCACTTTGGGAAATCATCTGTCTCTCTTTTTTCCTGAACCGGCTTGTTCTCATAACGACATTCTCTTGCTCTGATTTGTGGGAGAGGTGGTCCACCTGAGGCAGGCGGGACACAGGTGCTCAAAGTCGAAGGAGGCAAATTTATTCTTCCCTCGCCAACAGGCTTGGGAAGCACAGCTCCGCACAAGGCCGCCCCACAGATGGGATGGACAGAGCAGCAGGGAGCATGGCCGGGGCTGCAGCAGGCCTGGAGCTCTCAGGACTTCCCTGTCTTGTGTGCCACCACACACCCTGGTTTCCTTAGTGCCTTTCAGCCGTTTAATATGGCTGGTGAGACCAGAAGAGCAGATGTGACTCACTTTGGCCCTCAGAGCGACTCTGCGCAAGGTGTAATAGAATGAGAAGAGGCTCCTGCTGCTGCCTGACGTGCTTTTGGTGAATAGCAGCTACTGATGCTAGTTCACTTCCCTTTACTGGGCACAGTCAAGAAACGGCAGCTGGGTGGCACACAGGAACACTGCCAGCAGAGAGCCTGTCGGGAGAGATGGTCGGTTTCCTTCCCAGTTTTGCTGCGTCTGTCTGTCTCTGAGAGCAGGACCCCCTTTCCTCACACCCCCCATTCCCTTCCCCCGGAGCATTCAGCAGGAAAAAGGGGACTGAATTTCCACAAGCACATGGTCACTCAAGGAGAAAAGCATCTAGAATCACATATTTTAACGGCTTTGACTTTACACAAGGGACATCGGGATGAGGCGAGTTTTGGGGGAGGTGAGGAAGAAGCTGTTTCTTCCCAATAAAAGAGTGAACCCCGGCTGTATTCAAAACCGGGTCCACTCAGATGCCGCCACTAGGATCTTCACACCCAGATTCCTACTTAGGCAGTCCTGTGTGACTTTGTGAAAAATAATCACGTGTTTTAAGTCTTGTGTGTTTGTTTTAAACTTCTAACTTATTTTGCTCCATTTCTGTGTTCTTAATTTTTAATTTGTTAATCATTATTATTATTACTATTCTGTTTTGTTTTCTGATGCCATCCCCTTAAAAGTCGATTTATGTACCACACGCCTTGGCATTCAGGAGATCACATGCATCAAAGGTAGTGTCTCGTTCTCGTCAACTGGTCACTGTTGCATGCATGTCTGTGATTAACCACCCGTCGCCGGCCCTGGCCCTCCAGCCACATCCTCACTAACTGTGTTTGTGCGTGCATGGGGCAGTGGCACACACTGGCAGCAGTACTTCCGTT
Source organism: Piliocolobus tephrosceles (assembly GCF_002776525.5). NCBI lineage: Eukaryota > Metazoa > Chordata > Mammalia > Primates > Cercopithecidae > Piliocolobus > Piliocolobus tephrosceles. The sequence goes on along the minus strand of NC_045452.1, from coordinate 1,061,232 downwards.
AGCCGCGTCATGAGCGGGAAGGAGGATGAGACACCTGCTCTTCACCGGCTGGAGTGCATGTGGTCATTTTGCTCCAGGTTCCTCGGGTCGGGACCGAGCTGCTCCTATGTGGCTGGGCACCCCAGAGAGGGGCAGTTCAGCAGCCCTCAGCTCAGATCAGCAAGGTGCAGTGCTGAAACACCACTGATGACCCTTCGGGACTGCCTGTTCAGGGGACCCTCTGTCGTTTGAGCTCTTCGAGTGAAGATTATGAGTACAGACCCCAAGTCACATTTGTCATCTTTGAAGTCTATAAAAGTTTTCTTGTTGGCCAGGTGTGGTGGCTCACACCTGTAATGCCAGCATTTTGGGAGGCTGAGGTGGGAGAATCACTTAAGCCCAGGAGTTTAAGACCAGCTTGGGCAATGTAACAAGATCCTGTCTCTACAAAAAAAATTGTTAAACTTGTCTGGGCGAGGTGGCACACGCCTACAGTCCTGACTACTTGGGAGGCTGAGGCAGGAGAATCACTTGAGTTCAAGAGTTTGAAGCTGCAGTGAGCTATGATCACATCCCTGCACCCCAGCCTGGGTGACAATGAGACCCTCTCTCAAAAAAATCTTTTATAGCCGGGCGCGGTGGCTCAAGCCTGTAATCCCAGCACTTTGGGAGGCCGAGACGGGCGGATCACGAGGTCAGGAGATCGAGACCATCCTGGCTCACACGGTGAAACCCCGTCTCTACTAAAAATACAAAAAAACTAGCCGGGCGAGGTGGTGGGCGCCTGTAGTCCCAGCTACTCCGGAGGCTGAGGCAGGAGAATGGCGGAAACCCGGGAGGCGGAGCTTGCAGTGAGCTGAGATCCGGCCACTGCACTCCAGCCCGGGCGACAGAGCAAGACTCCGTCTCAAAAAAAAAAAAAAAAAAAATTTTTATATAGTTTCTTTGTTTCATTTTCTTAGAGGCAATAAAGAGAGTCTTATGAATAAAGGTAAATCCCTAAACTTTGCCCCTCCGGTTGCCCACGGTTTGTTCAAAGTATCTAATGCTCCCTTGAGCCCTTGGCACCCACGTAGCAGGGGGCTGTGGCCGTCCAGTCCATGGACTTGCACTGGATTGGCCCGTTACCTCCTCTGTTCTTGATGGCACTGGGTGCAACAGCCCTGGCCAGGCCACAACCTCTCTTCTTCCCGGTGGCCAACAGCTGCCTCTGCAGACCCCAGAGTCGGTCCAGGTGCACCTCCACAATTCTTTCTTCAGACTGTACTTGACTTAAAAGAGAAGCATCCCTGTTCTCTCTACTTGGGTGTCATTTCTTGGAAGACTCTCATGGATACTGCTCTTCTGAAGAAAGTGGCCCTTGATACCAAACAGGAAAATAAAAGGATCCTGATTTCTCTCTTTCCTTCCCTTGTAAGCCTCCTAGAAGCAGGAGGCTTGGTGAAACAGCCTACCAATGTTTTTACTCCCACAAAGTTTTAAAGACCAGACATCTTTATTGGGGAAGCAGGTGATCTCAGTGATAAAGGAGTGTGTGTCCCTTTATTGTTTTAACTGCCTAACAGTCGGTCCCCACTCAGCCTCCTGTCCCTGTGCAGAGGTGGGGAAATGTCTCACTCTGAGGATCTTAGGTGTGCCCGTGGCACTGAGGGCTGCTGCAGGCTGGGGACTCTGCAGACCTCATGCCCTCTGCCTATCAGCACCCCTGTCCTGCTAGCACTCTACAGAGGATAGCTTGTCCTGTCTGCCTGGGCACCAACTCCAACATGGGGGACAGACCTCTCCAGGCCCCTGCTGGCCTGCCGCCCACCCCTGTCCTAGGCCTCCATGCACCTGACTGAGGAAAGTTCTCTTGTTCTCTCCAGCCAAGAACCTACACAGAGGAGGAACTGAATGCCAAGCTGACCCGGCGCGTGCAAAAGGCAGCTCGGAGACAGGCCAAGCAGGAGGAGCTTAAGCGGCTGCATCGAGCCCAGGTAAAACCATGGAGGATGGGACCAGGGCACATGCGCGGGAGGATTGGGCAGCATCTTCCTCTCCACCAGTTGCTCCCTGCCACACAAGCCAGTGCAGAGCAGAGCAGAGGGAGACAGGCCTCCCTGCCATCCAGATCACCTTTGGCTGGTGCAGCCACAGAGGCCCTGCCTTGGTGGAGCTGTCAGTTAAAAGGGAAGAGCAGGCTGGGTGCGGTGGCTCAACGCCTGTAATCCCAGCACTTTGGGAGGCTGGGGCAGGCAGATCACTTGAGGTCAGGAGTTCGAGACCAGCCTGGCCAACATGGCAAAACCCCATCTCTACTA
>NC_045452.1:1015053-1058853 GCF_002776525.5 Piliocolobus tephrosceles | reverse complement strand
GATCACAAGGTCAGGAGATCGAGACCATCCTGGCAAACACGGTGAAACCCCGTCTCTACTAAAAATACAAAAAATTAGCCAGGCGTGAACCTGGGAGGCAGAGCTTGCAGTGAGCCGAGATCGTGCCATTGCACTCCAGCCTGGGCAACAGAGCAAGACTCCATCTCAAAAAAAAAATAAAAATTAGCCAGGCATGGTGGTAGGTCCCTGTAATCCCAGCTACTTGGGAGGCTGAGGCACGAGAATCGCTTAAACCCAGGAAGTGGAGATTTCAGTGAGCCTAGATTGCACCATTGCACTCCAGCCTGGGCGAGAGGGCGAGCCGCCACCTCAAAAAAAAAAAAAAAGGAAGAGCCCTGCATTGAGTTTCCCGAATCCCTTGTTGTGGAACGATCATTGTAAATCACCTTGTTCAATTGTGAGGACTGTCGCCAGGATTCCATTTGTGGCACCTCAGCCTCTGATAGGCCTGGAATTTTTGTGGGAAGAGGTCAGAGCTCTCTTCCCATTCTCCAGCTTGTCTTCAGGCTGCACAGACCCTGAATCTAGACCATTGTAGATTTCTCTTTTTTTTTTTTTTGTTTTGAGGCAGAGTCTCACTCCACAGCCAGGCTGGAGTGCAGTGGCGCTGAGCTCACTGCAACCTCCGCCTCCCTGGTTCAAGCAATTCTCCTGCCTCAGCCTCCCGAGTAGCTGGGATTACAGGCGCGTGCCACCACGTCCAGCTAATTTTTGTATTTTTAGTAGAGACGGGTTTCACCATGTTGGCCAGGATGGTCTCGATCTCTTGACCTCGTGATCCACCCGCCTCAGCCTCCCAAAGTGTTGGGATTACAGGCATGAGCCACCGCACCCAGCCTTCTCTTTTAAATTTTTCTCATAAAGATGGGATTTCCACTGCACTCTTCAGGAACGCCCTCCAGCACTCTGGCAGTCTTGCCATGAGAACAGTCTGAGGTTCTGGTACTCAGGCCCCTCCTGCTACAGTTTACATCCACTTCCTGTCTCTACAACACTCCTGGGAGGGTGGTCACGACTACTTGAGCCATGTCCACACGCTTTGGTGCTGACTAGCAAGGCCCGGAGCCTAGCGTCTGCACAAGCTAGGTGGTTCTGGTGCAGGTGGTCTCCACACCACACCCTGAGCGCACCACCCACAGACTACAGCCCTTTCCAGAGCGGCAACTCATTTGTTTCCCCTCATGCGGGTGTGGAGTTGTGTGTCCTCCTGAAGCCAGGCTGGAGAGCCGGGTGCTCAGGCTGTGCCGTCTGTCGTAGATCATCCAGCGGCAGCTGCAGCAGGTGGAGGAGAGGCAGCGGCGGCTGGAGGAAAGGGGCGTGGCTGTGGAGAAGGCGCTCCGGGGAGAAGCAGGTACTGCCGGGCTCCCTCCTAAGCTCTGCTCCTGGAGGAAGCCCTCCCTCCCGCCGTGGTAGGCTAGTTCTGCTTCACCTCACCTGGAATTCAGCTCCTTTTCCAGCAGGATTTTCTGGGGCCCTTCATCACTGAGATCTGGGGCTTCCTGTTAAGCAAAAGAAAATACCCGTCTGAGACAGCCCCAGGCCCATCCTGCTCCACAGCCCCTCCGGGCTGCTGTTTCCCGCAGAGCGAAACTCAGTCCCCAGCATGTTGATGGCGAGCACTGGCTCTTCCACTCCTTCCCGCCCCTCCATTTACTCTAGGAGGGAATAACTGAGAGTGAAGGAGATTGAACCGCAAGGAACCATCACAGAACTGCACTGAGCAGGTCCCCAGCCTGCACCCCACAGGCTCCCTCCTGTCGTTAGTTCCCTGGGACCCTCCTGCCCACAGAGCTCTAGGCACCGCTGGTGGGGGAGCATGTGGCCACCCTCGGCGCACACGCATTTATTTCCAGAGGGCACCCAGGCCCTGTGTCTGCTGAAGGCCGGTCACTCAGGGTAGGGCTGGAGAGGCTCAGGGCATGTGACCAGCTGACGTGGAGCAGACTCCGGGGAGTGACTGGCAGGGCCCTGTGCTTGTGACTGCTGCTCCTGGCAGGGAAGCACTGGAGAGTGTGGTGCGCTCATTCCTGCCCTTCCACCCAGGGAACCTGCGGGGCTGCACTCAGCATAGTTGCGCACAGAGAATGCAAGGGAGTATCTGAGGCGTCTCTGGCCCCACGGCCCAGGAAGTCCTGTTGGTTCAGGACCTTGAAGCTGCAGGGCCAGCCTGGGGAATGCAGTGGCCACTCTGCCTTCTCAAGCATCCACAAATCTTCGTCTAGTCTCTGGATGGGGAAACTTCTATCTCTTTATAGCCTGCGGGTTCAGCGTTCAAATCGTGAGCTGGGGATGAAGAAAAGGAGTGTCCTCTTACTTCCTCACTCTAGTGTGGCAGAGGGGAGCAGGGTGCCTCTGCTGACAGGCAGGCTGTCTGTGAAATAGAAGAACTGGGAGGAGGCGGCCAGGAGCAGGGCCAGCTGCTGCCATCTGATCTTGCTCAAAGACTGACCCATGGGTTCCTGGGAAGTACCTGGTGTCAAGATGAATTCCTATGACCTATAGGACTGAAGTTTGTGCGGTGGGGAGTGAGGGAGTCGAGAATGGAAGTAGGTCTCCTTTGCCAGGCCCTTTAAGGCCTGGAAATTGCACCTATCAGTCTCCTCAGTGATGACCTTCAGGCAAAGAGAGGGGATGGGAAGAAAGGTGAGGATGTGGATGTTTTTGGTTTGGGCTCACCTGATGCTGTTAACGCATGAAGCCCAGGCTACCAGAGGAAATGCAAAAGCTTGAAGCACTTAGCGTCCGATAGGCCAAGACGACTGGGCTGTGTTACTGTGCGACAAGCACAGCAAGGAGATTTGGGTTCATCTGAGAGGGTCCGAGGTTTCCCGGCGAACCTGCGAACCCCTCCCCCGCCCTCCTCAGTTAAGCCTGAGCCCAGATGGAGTTGGCCCCAGCCCACCTGTGCCCGACTGCGTCGGGGCCTGCAGGGCCCTGCCCTCATGGTGTTTCTCTTCTTGCAGAAGATATCAGGAGAGAGCCTAGGCCCATCTTCATTCCTTCTTGCCCTTCTCCGCAAATTACTTCTGCCAAGATGGATAGATCTCAACACACAGGCAGAATAACTCAGCAGTGTGTGCACCCACATTTCGTGGTTTAAGCCCTTCAGGAAGAAGACAGCACCCTGCCCTCCTTACTCACAAGGTGGAGGTGGTGGTGCCATCGAGGTTGGTGGTTTCCGTAAAGCACTTGAGTGCCCGTGGCCTCCAAGAAGTCTGAGTGTAAAACCATGCTTCAGTGCCTCTGTCACAGGCCCTGTTATTCAAGCTTCTGCCAAAGGGCTGGAAAATAACATGCTGTTGAAGATTGGCATAGGATTTTGCCAAAATTCTTTCTTCTAGTTGTTCGATACATCTCCTCAAACATATACAACCCAAGTGCCATCTAAGTCAGTGGTTTTCAAGCTTGTTTTTTTAGCAGCAGAACCCTTTTTACAAGATTATAAGTTCAAGTTTAAAGTCAAAAAGAAGCACTCTAAAATGTTGATAATTAACACAGATTTGAAAATACAGGTTATAGCAGGGAGTTGTGGACATGACTGAGTCCCAGCATCCAACCAGTGCACACAAGAACTGTAGTTGCTATAAGTGAAAACAGGGCTTTTTTGTTTGTTTGGTTTTTGGATTTTTTAACAGCTTACTTAGAAATCTCAGGATATCCGCAGTTTACATGATGTAGATACTAGACGTTTAAAATGAGGCAAGAGCTTTTTTTTTTCACAGTTGGATCGTAGCAGATCTAACAGCAGTTCCTATTCCTCATGACAAACAAGAGGCTCCCAAACAGTAAACAAAAACCCAGCTATGCTGGAATACCACAGCAAAACGTGTTACCCACCTAAATAAAGGGACTCGCTGACAGGCGTGCGTGCTGTCACTGAGCTGTAGCTCTCCTGGACAGACCCTGAATGGTGGCGGGTAAGCACGATGCTGCAGGCCAGAATTTACATAATGAATAAAATGTCCTTTTCACTAACACATTCCCATGGAGTTCAGTCACTGACACACAGAGAGAGGCGGAAACTTGATCCTGAGGGTACCACAAACTCAAGCTCACCTGGCAGCACAGATTATTGGGTTGATGGTCTCCAGTGAGTGAAAAGTTGGCATATAAAACAGTTGGGCCGGGCGCAGTGGCTCAAGCCTGTAATCCCAGCATTTTGGGAGGCCAAGGCGGTCGGATCACCAGAGGCCAGGAGTTTGAGACCAGCCTGACCAGCATGGAGAAACCCCGTCTCTGCTAAAAATACAAAAAACTTAGCCGGGCGTGGTAGGATTACATGCCTATAATCCCAGCTACTCGGGAGGCTGAGGCAGGAGAATTGCTTGAACATGGAAGGCAGAGGTTGCGGTGAGCTGAGATCGCACCATTGTACTCCAACCTGGGCAACAAGAGCGAAAGTCTGTCTCAAAAACAAAAACAAAAATATTTGAAGGTGGTGTGTCTTGTTTTAATAAGGTCTCTTAAAAGAGCTACAAGTGTCTGTACATCAGGTATTTGGGAGACCCCTTGGAATGCCTTTGGAAGAATCTTTAGGGTTCCACAGAAGCTTGAAAACCACTGTCCTAGTCCAAACTCCTTCCTTTAGGTGAGTCTTCAGCACATATCTCTATCCAAAGATGTTTCTGTTCTGTTTTTCAAGATGGGCCTTAGTAGGTCTGTTGGGATATTTCTTTGTGATGCATTTGAGAAACTCTCAGGAATTTTCAGGAATTATGGTTCCTACCGTAAGAATATAAGAATTTACAAATATATCATGTTCCTTCTCTTACGTGAATTGAATACATCCCTTCCAAGGCTGGTCTCACGTCACAGTTCCCCGTGGCCCTGCTCCTCCTTGGCCGATGCCGTCTGGGAAGCCCAAGTGTGTGTGCTACTGCTGCTCTCTCTCCTGCTTCTGCATCCCATTCCTCTCCTTAGTCTCTTGGCACCTGGCTGAGCCCTGAAAAAGGCAGTGGCAGCTGGGCATGATAATAATCTGGAGTCTTCTCATCATGGCAGTCCACCCTTCCCTGGGGACTGTAGTAAACTGGCTGGAACCTGCTACCATCTCACTTGGTGGTCTCCAGCTTCCATCGCCGTCTGAGGGCGTCAGACTTTGTTAGCCAAGCTGCCTTTCCAGAGAAGGGCTCTGGCGTGGACCTGCCATCCTGTTCTCCATTTGTCTAAGGTATGACAACGTATGGCCAGGCCGCAAGGATTAGCTTCAGCGCCTTTGATCCTAGGGCCAGGCCACGACTTAGGTAATTTCCAGTCCTGGGGCACCTGGGAAGGCTTTTTGTTACAAAACCACCGGCTCAGCCTTGAGCATGCGTTGGAAAGCTGGGGCAGGACCGCATTCTTCTACTCTCTGCTGTGTCACTCTCAAGGGGAGGCCCTCCGGTGGGACCGGAGACTGTGAGGATCTGCATTCAGAATGCGGGGTTTGGAGAAAAGGCAACACCATGGCGGCCGAATGCTGTGCTCTGTGTCTTTATGATTCTGGGGAGATGAGGACCGCCCGCTCAAGCCCAGCCTCTTGGCAGCGCCCAGTCTGCATCTCAGGCATGGAAATTACATAGTGCTCTTGACCAGACAGCTGCGGAACTACCAGGCTAGGAGTGCCCTGGGCTGGCAGACCTCCAGGAGCCTTGGGGCACGTGCCTGGGGGAAGAACTCTGCATCAGTCTCTGCTTGTTTCCTGTTTTTAAGAAGGCCAACTGAATTTGGAGGCCTAAGCCTCGAAACAGGATCCCCTTCCTTTCAAACCCATTCGGCAAAAGTGGGTGTGCAAGGCGTTTGATAGAGTCAGCAGTGGGGTCGTGGGAATTCCTGGGAGAGCACCGACTGTGTGAAACCTAAGGATTGCAGAGCTTCTGTAGGATGTTTGCCTCCTGCCTCCTGCCTCCAGCTCCTGAGGCTGGGGCTTCCAGTATCACAACTGACAAGCATGCAGCCCCACTCTATTAACCCTTAGTTAGAGAAGGTTCAGTCCCAGGGGTGGGAGTTCCCAGCAAAGCCAAAGCCTCTGTCCTGGATGATCCCTGGCGTGCGTGGGATGTGTTGATAGTGACTGTTGACTCCCCGCGGTGGGTTTGATTTACTGCCCTCCTCCCACAGCCACGCAGTATGCAGATACGGCATGTGTGGACATGCGGTGTGTGATGCACTTAGGCACGCATGCTTTCCAGCCGTTCCTCTGCTGCCTCGCTGTGTCTGTTTCTTACGCTCCATATCATTGATTGCTTTGGGTGTGGGGGGACAGGAGGGTTACCTGATGGAATAACTCTCTCTTCACCGATTCCTTGTTGTAGACTATTGGGGAGAGTCTTATTACAGTGACCTCATCGACTTGCATCTGGGTGGTATGTATGGCAGCATCTGTGCTGACACTAACCCCGCTGACACCCTTTCTCCACCCGCGCTTCCCAGCTCCTGCTCATAAAAACAAAGAGAAATCAACCCAGTAACCAAATGGCAAAAGCACAGACCCTTTTCCAGCTCAAAACAGCAGCGTGCTGATCCCCCCCTGCCCACATGTGCTCCAGAGGAAGATCTGAGCTTGCTTTTGCTGCCTGGGGGCGTTTTCATTTTTTGATAAAACTTTGCCTACCCCACTCCGCCAGCCTTGCATCTGCATCCTGGTCCCCTGAATACACACACTCCAACACAGCTGTTGCCCTGAATCTCATCCCTCACTGCTTGTAGGAGTCATATCTGCTAGGGAGCTCACTGCCTGCCACCCTTACGCAAAGAAGAAAACACACCAAGACCTCAGCCCGACCATTTCCACTGGGGTGTGCTCTCATTTCTCCCCGCAGAGCCGAGTGCGAGGGAAAGGCTTCTCTGTTGTGATTTCTGCCCAGATTCACCAGATTCAAAGCCAGGTTGACAGGTGCCCATAACAACATCCCTCCCTCCTTGCTCTGTCCTGGGGCTCACTTTGTACTTCTTTTCGGTGAGGACAGAAAAAGCTCAAGGCCATGGTTCTCACAGTGTGGTCCCTGGACCAGCAGCAGCATCACCTAGGAGCCTGTTAGAAAGGGACAGTCCTGGCCGGGCGCGGTGGCTCAAGCCTGTAATCCCAGCACTTTGGGAGGCCGAGACGGGTGGATCACGAGGTCAGGAGATCGAGACCATCCTGGCGAACACGGTGAAACCCCGTCTCTACTAAAAAAATACAAAAAAACTAGCCGGGCGAGGTGGCCGGCGCCTGTAGTCCCAGCTACTCGGGAGGCTGAGGCGGGAGAATGGCACAAACCCGGGAGGTGGAGCTTGCAGTGAGCCGAGATCGCGCCACTGCACTCCAGCCTGGGCGACAGAGCGAGACTCTCTCAAAAAAAAAAAAAAAAGGGGGGGGGGACGGTCCTGCCCCAGACCTGCAGAATCAGAAACTCTGGGGTGAGGCCTGGTTATGTGCTTAACAGACCTTCCAGTGGGTTCTGATGCCCTCTAGAGCAGGAGAACCACTAGCTTAGAGGTTGCAGTATGTTTGGCATCTTGCCATTTGTACTAGTTCAGAGGAATGACTGATCCCTGTGTCGCATTTCTAAGCTTTGGGCAGCTTTTCTCCTGGGCAGCTGCCATTGTGTCGAGGGGAATGCTGGGGACTCTGGCTCCTCCTCCCTGTCCCTGTGTCCGTGATGTGGCAGTCTACCCACTTCATCTCCCCGTGGAGGCTCCATGCCTAGAGGTGGTCTTCAAACAGAAGAATGGCAAAGATAATTGTCTCTTGTTTTACCCTGACCCCATTCTTTTAAGAGGGTCACTTCTTGGCCCATTCATTTAAAAACCAATGTCATAATTCTGTGATTCCACCTATCAGACAGTGCCACATCCCAGGCGGGGCTCTCGCCTCCCTGGGAAGATAGACTGTTGCTGTCTGTGCTTCCTATGTTCTCCGATCCCGCGCTCCCACGCACCACCCCCTTGGAGACGCCATCGGTGTCCCAGGGCTTCCGGTGTGTTCCCGGACCTCCACACTCAACGGCCACTGGTGCTGCAGAAGGGCCGGTGCTTCCATTCCAATTAACAGACCCTTTTCCCGTCTCATGCCTCTTGCCTCCTCCTAACATCACCTCGGGAGTGTTCATGTCCATGCTAAGCAAATTTCCATGTGTGAAAAAATTCACACCTGTTATCCCAGCAATTTGAGAAGCCAAGGTAGGTGTATCATTTGAGCCCAGGAGTTTGAAACTAGCCTGGGCAAGATGGTGAAACCCTGTCTCTATAAAGAAATTTTCAAAATCAGCTGGGCATGGTGGCACATGCCTGTAGTTCCAGCTACTAGGGAGGCCAAGGTGGGAGGATCACATGAGCCCAAGAGTTTGAGGCTGCAGTGACCTGTGATTGCACCGCTGCACTCCAGTCTGGGCAACAGAGCAAAACGCTGTCTCTTAAAAAAAAAGAAAAAGACATTTGTTTACATTCAGAATCTCCTGGAAGGGGCTGTCAGAATGCATTTCTTTAGGATTGTATCCACCCTTCCCTCGCAGTTCAAGATGCCATTAATGCACCCATCAACACACCCATCGCATCTCCTGCTTTGTTTTTTATTTTTTGTTTGTGTTGTTTGTTTTTTGAGACAGAGTCTCGCTCTGTCACCCAGGCTGGAGTACAATGGCGCGATCTGGCCTCACTGCAACCTCCGCCTCCCGTGTTCAAGCGATTCTCCTGCCTCAGCCTCCCAAGTAGCTGGGATTACAGGCGCCCACCACCCCACCTGGCCAATTTTTGTATTTTATTTTTAGTGGAGATGGGGTTTCACCATGTTGGCCAGGCTGGTCTCGAACTCCTGACTTCAGGTGATCCACCTGCCTCAGCTTCCCGAAGTGCTGGGATTACAGGCGTGAGCCACCGCGCCTGGCCCGCATCTCCTGCTTTCTTTACCCGCCTTGCTTGAGTGAGAAGAGGTAGTGAGCTGCTTTCTCCTCTGGGTCCCCAGACTCCAGCTACTAGCTTTTTGGATTTAGAATTCTAACAAGTTCCAGGAGGAAATGAAGTAAATAGAAAAAGGAGGCCGGGCGCGGTGGCTCAAGCCTGTAATCCCAGCACTTTGGGAGGCCGAGACGGGCGGATCACGAGGTCAGGAGATCAAGACCATCCTGGCTAACACGCTGAAACCCCGTCTCTACTAAAAATACAAAAAAACTAGCCGGGCGTGGTGGCGGGCGCCTGTAGTCCCAGCCACTCGGGAGGCTGAGGCAGGAGAATGGCGTAAACCCGGGAGGCGGAGCTTGCAGTGAGCTGAGATCAGGCCACTGCACTCCAGCTCGGGTGACAGAGCAAGACTCCGTCTCAAAAAAAAAAAAAAAGAAAAAGGAAACTCAGGGTGCCTTATGAAGTACAGCACCCCACCACTGACACTCAGAACCCTTTGGAGGTGAGCTCGTCAGCCCATCACTTCCCCTCTCCCAGACCGTTATGCTGCGTGAATTCAAGCCTTCTTGGGTTCTGCTCACCACATGGGGTCTGCTGCTACAAGAGGACATTCCCCTCTGCAGGGAGTCTCTTGTGGACTTCAGGCCCTGTTCTCGCCACGCCCGTGAGGATGACGGCAATGCCAGAATTAGGTTTCTTTTCTGTTTCTGCTGTTTCATTCTTGGAGCACTTGGTAATATTCGTTAATTGGAAGGAAAATCACCCTTTTGAGATCTGGAGCCTCATATGTGAAACCTGGTTGCCCCTCTGTGCCTGCATCTCCAAAAGGCCACCCCGAAGCCCCATTTCTGTCCCACAGCACCCGTCTCATTTCTCCCGTGGGCAGATCAGAGCTCCAAGCAGCCCTCGGAGCGCTTGGAATGCCACCTCCTGCCCCTGCCCTGTGCTCTGCGTGTCCTACTCCAGGCTCTTTCAGTGGCTCTCAGTGAACTACCTAAAGGTTCTGAAAGCCTCTTTTTTCAGCCACAGGATATAAAGAATGAAAATTTCCCTTCTTCGTATAGCTGGACCTTGTGATTTCCAAAGAAATCATTAAAAACACTCAAAACAACCTTTGGGCCAGAGAGGAAGGGTCCCCAGGTGGCCACTCCCCTTCTGCCTTCTTCCCTGGGACCCTGAACAGGCCCAGCCCACCCTGCTCTATTGCACTAGAACAGACAGATGACTGGAAATCTAGAAGAAAATCACATTTCTTCTAAAACCGATTGGAAACACACACACATAATTTCTAGTTTTCGGGGACCTCATTTCTTGATTTATATATCTCAAAGGAAAATTTAAAGAACACGAAAGGTTTAGAAATGTAACATGAAGGACTGGAGGGTGGCCTCTTGCTATTGTGAGATGGGGGTGCAGGGGTGCCTGCCCCTTGCCCTTCTCAGCAACCATCTTCCTGTTGTGTCTGCTTCTCTGAGTTTCATTTTGATAGATTCTTGGTTTGCCTGACCAGTCCACCGTCAGCCTGGCTCTGCTTTGCTTAGGAACTTTGGAACCTGCGCGGTTTCTCAACGTACGTGTGTGTGTGTGTATGTGTGTGTGTGTCTGTGATTGTAATTCTTACATGCATTTGTTTGGTTTTTTGCCTTCACTTTTCCTCCCAACCTGGTGCTTTATCTCTGCACTAAGTCTGTGTAGCTCCAGGCGTCTCCCAGCCCCGCTATGTGTATGCTAGACTGAGACTGCTGAACCAGCCTCACCCTGTCATGACAGCTGCTCGCATGTCTGCAGTATTGCACACCAGCCAGCTGGGACCCCTGTCAGGGCCATGGTGTTTGTAGTCACTCAAGGTTTTAGACTAGACTTCAGCCTTGCAGTGCCAAGGCTGCCCCCAGCCAGGAGCATGGCACTGGTGGTGCCCACCAAATAGGCTTCCTGAGTTGGGGACTCAGAATAGCCGAGTGCCTTCTTAGTCAGCAAAACATTTGGTCAGTCTTCCCTCACACTTCCCAGGCTGCATAACCTGAGCGAGGCAGCGTGGAAAATCTGTGGTGGCACCATTCCATAAACCTGAGCCGCCAAGGAATTCCAGCCCTGAGCACTTCGCTTTTTGAAAGTTTTTGAGACAGGGTCTGGCTCTGTCACCCAGGCTGGAACCCACCCAGTGGGTTCACCATCTCAGCTCACTGCAACCCCCACCTCCTGGGTTCAAGCAATTCTGCATCAGCCTCCTGAGTAGCTGGGACTACAGGCGTGCACCACCACACCCGGCTAATCTTGTGTTTTTAGTAGAGACGGGGTTTCACCATGTTGGCCAGCCTGGTCTTGAACTCCAGACCTCAAGTGATCCACCGGTCTCGGCATCCCAAATGCTGGGATTACAGGTGTGAGTCACTGCACCTGGCTGCTTTCTGAAAGTTTAATCCAGTCAGTTGGGCATAGCCGGGACAGGTAATGCCCCCGGTGTTTCCTAGGAAAAGGTGACAAAAGCTCTTTGGTGTCTGTGACAGGAGTTAGATAAAAAGGCATTGCTCCAACACTATATTTATCATAATATTTGTTGTTATTTATAGTGGTACTATCTTTAGCAGTCACTACAGTGGCATTACCGCCAAAATACGTGTGAGAAATGAGAGTCCACCCTGGTAAGCTAAGGGCTGCACACGGCTGCCCAGAGAGGAAGGAAAGTGGGGCCTCAAAATATGCCTGAGAAATAAGTGAGCCTCTTTCCTGTGCCCGACGCCTTGGAGTGTGATCCTCAGAGACCCAAAGGAACTGAAAACCAAAAATGATCTCTGTCTATGCAGGATGTTCCAAAAGTGTGGCTGAACGGGGAAGACGCTAACCTAGGGGCTCTACAGAGTTTGTGTGCATGAAACACACAACAGCATATCAGCTGGGAGGGTGTGGGGCCGGCCTCCAGCTCTTGAAGGCTAGTGTTCTAAAGCGCTTGCAAGCTGATTATTTGGAATTCTGTATTTTCACATGGAAATACAGTTGTAAATGGTGGCTCAGTTCATAAAAAGCCCATTTTCCTCATTACACCTCTGTGTATGGTACTAGTCTGGTGACACGCCACAACCTAGCCCGTGTTCCCTGGGGAAATGCAACATTCCAGGCTGGGACCTCTGGTCTCTAGACGTCTCCCTAGTGGGCCCTCTTTTGGTCTGCTGAACACTGCTTTAGGGACCTCCCCAGCTCTGTGGTGATGGTGCCTTTGTCCAACCAGGGGGGGCTGAGAACCTGTCTAGTGGGCAGAGACGGATACTGAGATGAGGCCGGTCCCTAGGGCCAGTTGTTCAGCAACCTTGGAGAACAGCCCACCAACTGGCCTGCCTGCTGTGGCTGTGCACACCTCTGCTTCCCAACAGAAGTTCTTTCCTGCTTTGGCTGCCACGTGGTTAGCATTGGTGGCTGGTGCAGTTGGGGTGCTCAGTAAACATTTCTGGTATAAATTATTAGTCTCCCACATTGTCCTTACCACAAGCCATGATTCATGTATGACATTTCTGTTTTTGATATCAGCATCAATGTAGAAGCCAGTGGGTTAAATATAACCAGGCAGAATTGAATGATGGAGTTGGAAATGCAGAGCGTCAAGCCAGCACCCACCACCACACAGGTTGTCACAGGTTGTCACTGGTGGTGGTTGGGCTGTGAACAGAGTTGGGCCTTTGTCTTGGCCCCTCTGGGTATTACTTATTTATTTACTTTTTAGAGATAGGGTCTCACTCACCCAGGCTGGGGTACAGTGGTGCAATCACGGCTCCCTGCAGCCTTGACCTCCTGGGCTCAATCAGTCCTCCCACCGTAGCCTCCTGTGTAGCTGGGACTACAGATACTCACGCTACCACACCCAGCTAATTTTTGTAGAGACAGGGTCTCACTGCATTGCCCAGGCTGCTCTCAAACTGGACTCCAGCAGTCCTCTCACCCTGGCCTCCCGAAGTGCTGGGATCACAGGTGTGAGCCCCCGCACCTCCGAGCTTTCTGACCATATCCTCACCAATCCTTGTGAGCAAGGCACTCAGGCCTCTTGCCCCCCAGTCTCAGGGCTATAGCTCTTGGATTTTGAGTACCAGAAGGACTAAAATAGGCCCTGCCTGCTTTTCAGATGACCATGGAGGCTCAGTGTGCGGGCTCATCTGATGGCTTGTTTTTCCAGCTGCCCAGGTGTCTTGATGCAGTGTGCAAAGGTGAAGAGTCTTGGTCGGAGAGAACGTGGGACTATAGAAGGACAAGTACAGAGAAGGGGACCTGCCCTACGGCTGGCCACTCTTTTCCCCACCCTGTCGGCCGTTCTACCCCACACTGGGTCCTGGGTCCATGAGAGGCAGGGCTTGGAGTGAGGTGCTCAGGCGCACTCAGGGACAGGTGGTAGTGTAGGGGGCACCCCGACTGAGGAATGCCAGGCCTGGATTCAGGTCCTGCCTTCACTGTCTCCCCAGGCACAGACAAAACAGCCTCTACTTACCCTCTGAGGGCCTCTTCAGAAGACGAGGCAGGATGGGACATCGGGCCTTCCTTCCGGGGGTGACATTCTGATCAGTGTCTGTGGGACTGCTCTTCCTTGAGCTGCCTGAGACGCCAGAATTTGTTAGATTTGCCTGGAGTCCGTGTTGGCCTTAAAGAGGGCAAGCTCTGAGTTCAGAGTGGGCAAGAAGATTTGGCTTCTTTTCCAGGCTCTGCCACACTTAACTCCTTTGAGCCTCAGAACCCTCATTTGAATTTGCCCCTCCCGGCAGCCACACCTGGCCGGTGTGAGGATCATGTGGGCGATGCATATGAGGGCCCCTTGAAACCAGAGAATGCTGTCCATGCTCATCTCATGCACTGCTCTGGACAGGCCTCGCTCCCTGGTGGTGTACTGTTGCTTTTTGAAATTTGGTGACAGGCACTGCCTGCCCACCGCGGGTCGAGCGAGTGGCACTAAAGAGCCAACCCCAGGTCACACGTCCAAAGGAAGTGCTGCTTCAGAGGGAAAGATGGAGCAGATGTGCCCACGAGTGTTGGGTACTCAGCAGAGTGCTCCAGGGAGGAGGGGTCCTCTGACCAGGACCCGCTCACTGCTCGGGAGCTCAGGAGGGGTGGCCGGCATCCAGGGCACGCAAGAGTGCTTTGAGAAGTGGTAAATTATAGCACCTGTTAGCAACAGATGGAAACCCGTTACCCTGACGTTAAGAAAAACCAAAAAACTTCCATTTGCCATAAGCTTGACAGCATCTTTGTTCTTAGAATCAGTGAACCAAATCTTCTGTTTCTTACATCCCCCTAAAAGGCAAAGCATTTACTATAAATCCCCCACCCCGGCCCCATGCATGCTCAGGTCGGGTTCCAGTCGGGTGGAACTCCCCTTGTTTGATTGGTTTTTCCCTTCCACTTCTTCTTTTGAAAATTGTATTGATAGGGTGTTTTTTCTGGTTATAAAAGTAGCCTCGTTCGTTGTGGAAGTGGTGGAGCGTACAGGGAAGTCCGAAGGTAATCAGTGCAGCGTGGACTCACCGCCACTGACATGCGCTTCCGCCTCTTGCTAGGAGAAAGCCTTTTTGGTTTCTTTAAATGCTTGCTTCACCTGATGCTCCCTTTCCCTAATTTCATTTCGTAATTTCTGTTCTGTCCTCTGTATTGGGAAGGGCGTATGAGGATGTGGCCTACATAAAAACAGCCGAAAGCTGTATTTTGTGCTGTCCAGAAAGCAGAAACACGTGTTGTAATGTATACCCGTGCAGGCGCCTGCCCCTTCCTTTTGGATGTGTTGTGGACGTGTATCACGTGGGCGCTGTTCCACTCCACAGCGTGGCCTATTCACCTGTGACACCAGCCGCAGGAGGTGGCAGGGAGTGTGCACGGACGTATTTGATGGGATTCATCCAGGTGTTCCAAGCCTCAACACAGACTACACTTTGGAGCCGAGGTTGACTGTAGGTCGGCTGTAAGGCAGAGAATATTGCTGCGGAAAGAAACGCTCCCTCGTACCCGTGCCTTCGGCTGGCCGTGCCGCGTGTGTTGAGCACACTGGGTACAGTCAGCATTTCACACACATGCACGCTGTCCCTGGCTTAGCTTTCGAAGTTGTACCCAATAGCAGATTCAGTGTGCCCAAAGCACTATGCACCACACTGGAAGGGTTCAAAGGCAGAAAACCCCTGTATTCATGCAGCGGCAGCGCAGAGGGGCCTCTCAGCCAGCCGTCTGTCCTGTTGGCCTTCTGTTGAGTCAAGGCCATTTCTTCAACCCTGTTCTCTGTAAACCACATGCTGCCCTGCCCGTGGGCCGAGGCCCCGTGTCTTCCTGGGCTCTGTTGTCCCTGTGTGTGCTCTGTGGTTCTGTGATGGTCCCTTGCCAAACTCCTCTCCCTCGTCCTTGAGTAGGCATCAGACCCCAGATCTGGAGATGTCTGTGCACACTGGCTCTCGGTGCCCCGCCAGCACTCCTCCCAGCACTGTTCCTGTAAGTTTCGGCATGTCCTGTCAGCCTGTCCCTTCGGTCTCACAGTCCAGAGTGGCAGCCCCCAGCTGCAGCATGAGGTCCCCGCACAGCCATAGAAGGACCAGAAGGAAGAAGGGGGTGGCTGGCTCTCCCCGTGCCTGGGGGAGAGAGGGGACAGTGACACGGACGGGTGGAAGTCACCTCTGTGTGTGTACGTTTCCCCAAAATTGTTCTGGCTCAGAATTTGAAGCAGCGCAGGTGTGAGCGTCCTGGAGGTCCATCGCAGGATGGGGTGCTGCCCTCACAGACAAAGAGGCCCCCCTTGCCCTGCACTTGTCAAGGCCAGCTTTGCCTCAAGCACATACCTGTGGTGACATCTTAGAGGATTCCACGTGGGTCTGGGAGGTGACCCCAGGTGTCACCTACAAGCCTGGAAGCCATGTTGGCCATTTACTGAATGCAGTCTGTCTCAGAGCCAGGCAGGCCTATCCAGGGGCTTTGAGGCGGGGGCCCAAGGCCCCAGAGGCCACTGTATGACAACCCAGATGCCACTGCCCTCCTGATAAGGAGTAGAGGCGGGAGGGCCTTGTGGCCCGACTGCTGCCATCATGTAGGGGACACGTCATCCCTCTTGGAGGAACTCACACCGCTGCTCTGAGCCCACGCCCCCTCTGTGATGCTGCCCGGAGCTGGGTCTGCTCTCGTTCAGTTCCATGCTGAAAAAAGGACTTAATTCATTTGTAGACTTTGTTTCCCTTGTTTCTGCTTCTCCATTTCTTGTATTTTTTTCTTTTCCTCCTGTTGTTCCTTTCTCACTTTTTATGCTTTTTGTCCTCTGCTTGTTTTTATTCCACCTTCTCCCTGTCCCTCTCCACTTCCAAATTCCTGCTCCTCTTCTCCTCTTCCTTCTTGTCTTTCTCCGTCTCCTCCTCCTCTTCCTTGTTTGGTCCTTTTGAAGTTGAGCCCAGTGGCGGGACTCCACGACGTAGACCTCTCTCCTTCTGCCCTTGCTGTGTCCAGGAAGGTAACGTAACCTCGCCAACCCCATCCCTGCTACCTCGGAGGGGGTGTAGCCACACTAGTCAAACACAGAGCCAGAACCCACCTACCTCTCTCTCTCTCTCTGTCTCTCTGTCTCTCTCTGACCCTCAATGGTCCTGTTACAAAATGTCATGAGTCTGTGGCAGTTTCTAAAGGTACAGTATCCCTTTGACTGTCTATGGGGAGGACCAGGGTGCAGAGTGAAGCCAGAGAGCCTCCAGGTCTGGGTCCTTCAGGGCTGCAGCATTGGCTGGCCTTTCATGGCTGGGGCCTGTAAGTCTCAGATCCAGATAGGGGGGCAGGGATACAGGTGAGGATCCTCCCGCCTGTGTGCAGCGATTTGGATGGGAGCGTCAAGGAATACTGTCCTTACAAAGCCTGGTCTACACAAGCGCCCTCGGGCCCCTTTCCAAACAACCACTGAAAGCAAACCTCTCTACCTCGTGTCTTGCTGAGTGTGTGTTTTTTAAGTTTGTCTGATTTGAAGTCTGTTGTGGTGATAAGATTGTCGTTGAAAGGCATGTGGGGGGTGTGGTCATGACTAACCCTGCTAACTCTTACCTGCCATCCACAGCGCTCACCCGACTCTCGCCCACACACCACAGCCCCTGCCTGGCGGCCGTGGGCGAGCTCGCCGTAGCTAGTGAGCGCTGTCCGCACGTCTCCGGTGGCATTTTCTGTGTCTTCGCGGGGAGGTGGGCAGCGGGAGAGTCTCCCTGGTGCCGCCGCGGCCGGGCGCACTGGACAGCTTGCATGCCGGGGCCCCTCCTCCACGGCTGTGTGGGCACATTGTGCAGAGACGCTCCGAAAGCAATGCATGGAACTGAGTGGGGACTGGCTTAAAAGCCAAGACCCAAGCCTATTGGATTGGGTGAGGAGAGCGCTGGTCCCCTGACCCTCAGGCAGGCACTCCACGGTCGCGGGCTGGACAGGCCGGGGGGGGTTCGTCCTTCAGGGGAGGCTCAGGGGCAGGAACCCCCTTGGGAGCAGAACCGCATGGGCACTAGGGCACGGTACAGACACTCGCCCCTGCTTGTTGAACATGGTGCGTTTCTGCCTCCTTGGTGTGGCCACTGGGTAGAGACTAACTGTCTAGCAGGCACCACTGCAGATAAGAGATGTGTCTGTGTGCCATGTGCCAGAAAGGCAGGTGGAGAAAGGCAGCTAGCAGTGAGGGAGGGCTCGGGCCGTGGCTGGCCCTTCAGAGGCTGTTCCTCACGCTCCTGGGCTTGTCTTAACTGGCCTAGAACACACCCTGCCAAACGGCGCAGAGAGTGCAGGGGCCTCTGAAAGATGTCCCCGTCTAGTGCCCCTTAACCTGAGGCCCACGGACAGGCCACAGGAAGTCCAGGAGCAGCCTGGAACTCTGCATCCAGTGGTTTGCTCTGCACACACAGGCGTTTTTCTAGGAAGAGAGTCCTTAGCTTTTATGAGATTCTCAAAGTGGTTTGTAATCCAAAAATACTGAAGAGCCACTGACACAGCATGTGTTTTAGGCGGGACCACACTTTTGCCATGAACTTCGTGCTCCCAGGAAAAGGACCTCGTTCCCTCCTTGGGTGGCTTGGTCCTTTGGAGACTTCTTCCTTCTGTCCTCCTGCCACAGTGAAGCCAGCGGCCAGGCCGCCCCTGGGGGCGGTTTGGTATGGGCACCTGTCGGTTCAGGCAGCCTGAGCTAGCAGGCAGCCACCAGCCACAGGCATTCGATTGGACTGGACCAGGGCAGGGCGTGGCCACCTCCTTCCATCCCCAGGGGCTGCTAGCGTTTCTCTGCTCTTGGTGAGAGACCCGGTGGCCATCCTGAGATCCCTGCGTCCGGCCTGCGGGATCCCGCCGGAGGCATCCGGAAGCTTGATAGGCCACAAGTTAAGGGGTGGTGTCTTCTCTGCCTGGTCAGGAGGTAAACAAATGACAAGGCATCTATTCTGGTAGCCCCTGGAGAGGGGAGTGGCCCAAGAAAGAGCTGAGTTAATGAGCATGACCTGAGGGCAGGGTGCAGTTTACAAATTCACTTTGCGTTGTTTCCGAGAGTGGTTTCCTCCGAGGAGACCCAGCACATAGCAAGTGCTAAATAAACATTGAATGGGAAGAAAGAGGGAAAGCGACATAAGTCATCCTAGGTGAGCACAGGGAGCAGGAGGGGCAGAAACCAGGCCGGGGGAGGGCAAGGTCCCCACTGGCGAGGTCGCCGACGGGTGAGCAGGGATGGCAGGACACGGGGAAGCGCAGGCCCCCTTCCCCGGGGAGGGGGCGCCAGGGCCCCATGGCTGCAGGCAAACCTTGGGCCTGGCTTGGGAGTGGAAGTTCCGGCAGCATCTTGCTCGGCCCTCTTTGCACATTTGCCCCGTGTGATTCCTGCGGGCCGGGGTGGGCACGGCACTCCCTGCACCCCACACGAATGTTCTCTCGGCAGGCATGGGCAAGAAGGACGACCCCAAGCTGATGCAGGAGTGGTTCAAGCTAGTGCAGGAGAAGAACGCCATGGTGCGCTACGAGTCGGAGCTGATGATCTTGTGAGTGGCCTTGGGTAGGGGGTGTCGGTGCCATGCTTGTCACAGCAGGCATGGAGGTCCTTCCGGATTTGGGGGTGAGGGGTGGTCCCCAGTCACAGTGGCTGATCTCCCTCCTGCCCTCCCTCCTTAGTGCCCGGGAGCTGGAGCTGGAAGACCGGCAGAGCCGACTGCAGCAGGAGCTCCGGGAACGCATGGCAGTGGAAGGTGAGTGGGGTGAGGCACCCATGGAGCCCGGGGTGGGTGCCACCTCCAGGCCCCTCACCTCATGCCTTCTTCTCCTTCAAGATCACCTTAAGACTGAGGAGGAGCTGTCTGAAGAGAAGCAGATTCTCAATGAGATGCTGGAGGTGGTGGAGCAGAGAGACTCACTGGTGGCGCTGCTGGAGGAGCAGCGGCTCCGGGAGAGAGAGGAGGACAAGGACCTGGAGGCTGCCATGTTGTCCAAGGGCTTCAGCCTTAACTGGTCCTGAGCTCACACCCAGCGCTCCATTTTCTGTTGGCATCCGCCTGGCCGGGTAGTGGCCTCCAAACCACCCGGAGCCGCGATCTGAGGAGGCCTGGCACCTCCTTGGAGTTTACACTCAGATGCCCGTGTGCTGCTTGGAAAGCGGTCGAGTCCCGCGTGCAGTGGGGAGCCCCAGGGGACAGTGGTTATCTGAGATGGCGCCACCTCCTGGGAGGAGGCCCACCTGGACCTCCCGCTCAGAGGAGGAGCACGGTGTGTATGGCATGACGCAGGGCCCACCCCGCACGCTCCCTGAGGATGTGCTGGCTGTACCCCTTTCTTCCACTGGCACATTTGGTAAGAGAGGGAAGCTGCTCCCGGCAGAACCACAGTGCGCCACCACAGCCTGCGAGGGGCACTGTCTTCTTCATGCTCCCTGGAGCACCACCAAAGAAACGTAAACAGTACCCCACGAAAGCAGGGTGCGATTGAGACCCAGGATGGGGAGGTGTCCAGTCATGCCCACGCCAGCATCACAGGTGACATGGAGGTGTGGGCAGGCTCCGGAATTGATTATGCAAATTAGGAGGACACAGGAGGGGTCTGCTCTCCAGCCGAACACCACACACTGGACCCTAAGTGGCCAAATGCCTGGGCCTCTCTCTGGCTGCGGCCTGAGGCCTGTGGGTTGCTGCATTTTGCTTGTAGTTCACAACCATTTTGACACTGGAAAATGCTGACTTTGGGGGACGGGATGAGGCCCTACATTCTATGCCCCCAGTTGGCAGACAGGCATTGTCCCTGTTCCACATTTATGTTGGGGCAGGAGGTGACCTCTTCCTCGGTGTTTTTCCTGTGTTTGCACATTGAAATGAAGCCGACAACCTGGCAAGACGCTCAGCCGCTTCAAACCCTTTTTGTCAATTAACTTATTTTTTTAATACTTGAAAAGAAGTAACTTGGTTTGTATATCTTTACTAGAGACACTGATCACTTGATGCCCAGGTGCGGGAGCCACAGCGGCGTCTGTTGCGTCCCACGCGGCCTGGTCCGGGGCTGGCGCCCGGGTGCAGGAGCCACGGCGGCATCTGCTGCATCCCACACGGCCTGGTCCAGGGCTGCCCGGCGCTCGCCACGTGCATCTATTTATTAGCCTATCTCTTTGTATCACTGGCCTGGCTGGCATCAGGGAGCTGCCCAGGACCCCCGCTGGGTCCTGCTCACAGCTTTCTGTCCCCTTTTGCACCTGGTGCCTGCCTCACCCTGGCACTAGACCATCCGGACCGCTCACGTGATGAGGGGGCATTTCCGTTCTGTTTTGGACCAAGCTAACAGCAGAGCCGCCACTCTCACCCTCCCGATGAGAATTCTGGCTCTGCAGAACTCACCCTTTTCTCAGTTTGGGTGCCAGGACATCACCTTCCTCCACACGTATGTTAAAGAAGGTTTCAGGATGGGCCCTCGTCCACACTGGCCAAGAGGGTACAGAGTGGGACCCTGGAATCGTGGCTGGTGAAGTCCCTCCTCCCAGCCTAAGATTCACCCAGAAGGAAACGCAAGAGCTGCAGTGGATGCTGGGATGCAGGCTGGCCTCTCTCGAGCAGATAAGAGACTCCCGCCCTCCCTCCCAAGGGTGACGGGCACCTGCCTTGTGCCGGATCTTCATGGGGCCATAAAGGGTGGCGAGCCCCGAATCACTAGCTCCTATAGCCAAACCGTTCCTTTCTCACGGTTCTGCACCAGCCTGGCTGTGTACGGCTCATCAAGCCACTGAGCTAACCGGGGGTGGGGTGCTTGTCCATCAAAGCAGTTAGCGCATAGTCCAGCCAGGAGCCCCCCGGGCTAGACCCACCTGCCCCTAGGGGTGCTGCAGCCACCTGCGCCTCCCTGGGCTGGGGCCAGCTGGGAGCAGAGGCCTGGCCCCTCCAAGGCATCCCGTAGCGGAGCAGGCCGAGGGGCCGTGCTGACCTTGGGCTTTCCGTGGGAACCACACTGTGCCTCAACTTGAACATTCATCCCAACTGCAAAGGAGCAAAGAACCTGTGTCATCCCTGTCCAGAAGCTGCCACCTCTCTCCCGTGCACATCCAGGAAGTACGCTGCTGGTGGCCGCCATGGCTCTGATTCTCCTCCACCCGCTCTCACATGAGGCAAAGGTCTCCTTTTCTCTTCTCTTAAAAAGGGGAGAGGAGGGTTCCTAGATTCCATCTTCAAACCCCAGTCTTCCCATAAAATTGGACGTGGGAAAAGACCTTCACTGCGGTGTGGCCTTTCCCAGACCTCTCCTATCGAAGGCCACAAAACCAGCCCAGGCCCGGCAGAGCCACCTTTGGCCCTTGTAGCTCCTGCTGGCCCCACAATGGGGAAGCAGTTTGCAAAGTGGCTCGGAAGGAGTGTGGCCTAGGAATCTGCTACAAGTGGCCAGGTGTAGCAGGAGAGCCCAGCGTCACCTCCTGGTCCTGGTCAGCCTTAACACTGTGGCATCCTCCGCAGCACACACAGCGGCCTGCAGTCTGGAAAGCGGACCCAAGCCTTTGCAGAGAGGCGCCATGGAGCCGCAGGCCCGCACAGCAGCCCCAGCCTCCCACTCCTGACTGTGAGGACATCGGTTCTAGGAGAGCACTTTTTTTAAAGCTCCCATTTTGTAACTACTTTGCAGTTGACTTGAGTACTCTGGTAACTTGCTGCGTGAAGTGATCTCCAGCTGTGAGAACGTGCAGCTCCAGGCAGGTTTTCTTTCCAAGAGTTAAGTCTTCCCTTGAAGGCAGGGAAGCGGGATGGATACACATGTGTCATGCACATAAAGTACCAGGCGCAGGAGCAGCCCAAACTCGAGGCTGACTAAACTGGAGGCTGAACACTGTGGAGGTCTGCATGCAGCCTCCCTGGAGAGCAGGGAGGGGGCGCTCCCGCCCCTGGGCTTGAGGGTGCCGCACCCGTGGGCTTCCAGGCCTGCCCAAGTGGTGCCTTCAGGCCTTTGCCCCTGGCGGCCATCCTTAGGCTGAATTTGACCAGCAATGATAGACTCTTCTTAACCCTTTCAAGAAAATTTTTTCAGTGGGACAGGAAGGAGAGTTAAACATTTTTTTAAAGGTGGTAACATCTGACCCATGAAGGGTATGGGTCTGTTTTACGCTAAATAAAAGTTTTTCAAAGAAATAGTGTGTTTTTTATGTCATTGTACTGTATTTTTCAGGTGGATGGTGTAGGTGCGAAGTACTATGCATCTAGCTTGTGCCTGGGTGTGTGCAAGACTGTTTAAAGAATGCATCTTTTGGCCGGGCACGGTGGCTCAAGCCTGTAATCCCAGCACTTTGGGAGGCCGAGGCGGGCGGATCACGAGGTCAGGAGATCGAGACCATCCTGGCTAATATGGTGACACCCCGTCTCTACTAAAAAAAATACAAAAAACTAGCCGGGCGAGGTGGCGGGCGCCTGTAGTCCCAGCTACTTGGGAGGCTGAGGCAGGAGAATGGCGTAAACCCGGGGGGCGGAGCTTGCAGTGAGCTGAGATCCGGCCACTGCACTCCAGCCTGGGCAACAGAGCGAGACTCCGTCTCAAAAAAAAAAAAAAAAAAAAAAAGGCATCTTTTTTTTTTAAGTTTGTGCTTTTTTTAGTCCTCCATAATATCCCGGCTCAGCCACCAACTGCTGTCACTTGAGTAAATGTCTCAGGCAGCCAAGTCGGAGAAGCAGCCACTCTTCAGACAAAGCCCCAGTAGCCTCTGGAAGAGAAGTGGGCTCTTCAAATTGGAGATACTCCAAGTCAGGGCGATGCTGTGGTCCTGGCAGCCTCCTTCCAGCCCTGCCTGGCTCTGTCCTGCAGCACAGCTGACCCGGGAGCCCATGGCATGCATGGGGTCTACAGCACCCATGCCGAAACCTTTCAGATGTTTCAACAATCTCGAGGTCACTCAGTAGGGTCACGCCTCTTTAGCCTGAAAATTGTCCCCAGGAGATGACAAGGAACAGTCCTGGCCAGCTCCTCTTTCTTTGTTCTGAGAAGCCTCCGAGGCACCTCCAGCTCTCTCTCTCTTGGTGTGTTGCATTGTTGGGAGCATGGCTGGCCCCGTGACAATCCAGAGGCACCGTGCAGGGAGGGAAAGACCGCAGTGGCTGTGTACACACGAGCCGCGTGCCCACAGGCCGGCTGGAAGTCACTCGTGGAAGCTGGCTCCCAGTCCTTCCAGCTGCATTCCCACCTATTCCAGAACAAAGGCCTGGCCGGGACAAATGTGGGCATGTTGGGTAGGACAGAGGACAGAAATGAATGAGCAGCTCAAACTGCATATCCTGTGGCCCTAGAGGACATCCTGTGCGAAGAGAGCTGGGTCACTTGCCTGCTGGGAAAGGAAACAGGGCTTGGTAGTCAACTGACCCCCCAGGCTCTTGTTCCTCGGAAGGGCTTGCTTGTCAGAGCTGCACCAGGCAGGCTTCAGCTGCAGTTCACGGCCACCTCAGGTAGCAGGAAATGATGAGTGTTACTTTAGGGAGGACATCAGAAAGGAAGGCAGGCTGGGCCAGGCCAGTGCCACTGTCAGAAGCACACGAAAAGGTCACGCCGTGGCGCACGCCTGTAATACCAGCACTTGGAGAGGCCGAGGCAGGCAGATCACCTGAGGTCAGGAGTTCAAGACCAGTCTGGCCAATATGACGAAACCCGTCTTTACTAAAAATACAAAAATTAGCTGGGGGTGGTGGCACACGCCTGTTATCCCTTGTTACCGGGGAGCCTGAGGCAAGAGAATTGCTTGAACCTGGGAGGTGGAGGTTGCAGTGAGCCAAGATTGTGCCACTGCACCCTGGGTGACAGACTCTGTCAAAAAAAAAAAAAAATGATTGGATTTATCATTTTTAAATTTTAAAAATTATTTTAAAACAACACACAAGATGCTCTTCTTTCATGAACCGCCACATCTAACAGCTCCAATGTCCCTCCTGAACCCTGAATCCTCACACAGTCCCGTCTTAACAATCAGCCAACAATGAAGGGACAAGATGTGCCATTTTATTCCATTTTACAAGCTGGCCACACTGGCCAACGTACTAGACCTCTCCACTTCGTGTCCCCTGCTCGGATGACCCTCCCCAGTGATGCCCAGTGAGGAGGGTGAGATGCCATACTACCCAAACTGGTTGGGGGCCGGAGCCACCTGCCACACAGCCCAGGAGCCTGTGAGACCAGGCCCATGGCTGCCCCTACAGCCTGTGGCTGCTAGGCTTCACCAGGAGCTTTTTCAGCAGCCCCCTTGTGTGCCCCCTGCCCCAAGCAAGGTCTTCCTGCAGCTGGGGCTTTGCTGGGGAAAGTGGACTCCAGTTGCTTGTGGGTAGGCCACGTGTGCTGCACACACAGCCCCTTTTCTGCCTGCGTGGCCTCCAAGCCACAGAGTGCACATCCAGTACTGGAGCAGGCTGGGTTCCAGCCGTGGGCGCCAGGGCAGGGTGGCCCAGGACTAGGTGGATGGGGCTGAGGGCCTCCCTGCACAGTCAACACCCGGACCGTGGTGAGGCTGCCAGCACTGAGTGGTCCTCAAGCCAGGGGCAGCATCCTCCAGATCCGGTGGGTGCATGTGGAGCCACCTCGCGCAGCTGTGACACGAGACTGACTGCAGCTGCTGGTGTCTGCCCACCTGCAAGAGGGCGGCAGGGAGAACAAGTTAGGTGAGCAGCAGCTCAGGGTCCTGGCGGGATATGTTCCTGTGTCTTCCCCCGGCGTCAGCCTGGTCACATCGCTCACCTGGCCGTTGCCTCGAGTTCCTCCCACCAACTTGGGACTAGTGACCAACTTAGGATGAGGAAGCACATAGGAAGGCTGCAGGTTCTGGAGTCAGGGCCCATGTAGATGCATAGATGCCTCGTGATGGGAGAACCCTAGGAGGACTCGGGAGGCAGCCCCCTGCAGCTCCAGGCCAGCCTCCCTGTTTCACGAACTTGCTGGGCCCCTGTGGAGTCAGTGTTCCCAGAGCGTTCGGCCAGCCCCACTGCCCCCAGCCACCCCTCCACCCAGGCAGCAGGTCAGAGCTGTCCTCCCAGCAGCAGCTCCAGGAACAGGCCATGGGTCCCTGGGTCTTCACAGGGCCATCACCAAGGATGAGGATTTGTCCAGATGGATGCTGGAGTGTCAGCGCTGAGGGACTGCCCAACCCACAGGCGCCAGGTCCAGCAGGCGAGAGGAGCCTCTCAGTGGCCAGCCCCCATGAGTGTCCAGGGCCTGCCTTTCTTTTCTTTTCTCTTTTTTTTTTTTTTTTTTTGAGACAGAGTTTTGATCTTGTTGCCCAGGTTGGAGTATAATGGCGCGATCTCGGCTCACCACAACCTCCACCTCCCGGGTTCAAGTGATTCTCCTGCCTCAGCCCCCTGAGTAACTGAGATTACAGGCACGTGCCACCATGCCCGGCTGATTTTGTATTTTCAGTAGAGGTGCAGTTTATCCACGTTGGTCAGGCTGGTCTTGAACTCCCGACCTCAGGTGATCCGCCCACCTCGGCCTCCCAAAGTGCTAGGATTACGGGCATGAGCCACTGCACGCAGCCCAAACCTGCCTCTCTAGCCCCTGGTTGTCTCCCCAGCAAAGTGGCTGCCAGGTCTTTCTTGGGAGAAAAGGAGAAAGAGGCACCTAGCAGCCAGCAGCTCCCTTTCCCTGGAGGGTCTTACTTCTTTTTAAAATGTTTTTAGAGGCCGGGCGCGGTGGCTCACACCTGTAATCCCAGCACTTTGGGAGGCCGAGGCAGGTGGATCACGAGGTCAGGTGATCGAGAGCATCCTGGCTAACACAGTGAAACCCCATCTCTACTAAAAAAATACCAAAAAAATTAGCCGGGCTAGGTGGCGGGCGCCTGTAGTCCCAGCTACTCAGGAGGCTGAGGCAGGAGAATGGCGTGAACCCGGGAGGCGGAGCTTGCAGTGAGCAACAGAGAGACTCCACCTCAAAAAAAAAATGTTTTTAGAGAATTAAATACCTTTCAAAAATGCATCTCGGACCAAACTTGTTCCCTCGGGGGGCTGGGATTGCCCATGACCAGGGCTCTGGGACGCCTCCCGCCCAGAGGGCTCTGGGATGCCTTCCGCCTGGAGGCCCAGCACAGGGACCACCTGCCCAGTCAGGCCACCTCAGCTGGCAGCTCCTGCGGGGCCCGGCTCCTCCACGGCCAGTCATTCCCTACCAACCCCGCCCTCTGTGTCTGTAGCTACTGAGTTGCCGCTGCTGGCTGGTAAGAGAATTCTTCCTGTCCTTCCCCTGGTGTGGCCATGTATTTTAACAAGAAAAGACAAGCAGGAAAATGGTCTTTTTCCCCAAGCTTCTTGCCCACGTCAAGGGCAGGTCTGCTCCACCAGCATCTGCCAATGCTTTTTCATCTCGATCGTGTGGGGCTAATGGGAGGGGTCGCTGCTGTTGGAGAGGGCGGGATGGGAGGAGTCTCAGAATCAAGATGCAGGGCAGGATCAGGGATGGAAAATCAGAAACCCACTTATTTCCAGCCAGGATTGTGATAAGAAGGACTTCGGTGAACAGCCCTAGGGTGAGGCCCACAAGCAGAAGCAATCGGATGGCACCAAAGAGAGCACCAGCCCCCAGAACCTTGCAGAGCCCCGAGTGAGGGGGGAAGGCCTGCTGGCGTTCCCAGGCACAGGCATCCTATCCCTGGCCCCAGGGAGGGTGTAGCCTCTGCTCCCACCAGGTCAAGGTTTGGAAGAGGGCGAAGAACTTCGTGCATGAGACAAGGGGCATGAGAACAAGGCCCACCCCCAGCCTCCTCCCCACAGCACCATCCTCTCCCCCTCCCTGGAGAGTTCTCCAAGGCCCTGGGGAGAACTAAAGCACAGTCACGCTCTTGGCAAGACACCGTAGCAGCAGAGCATGTAGGCGTAAGCACGCGCAGTAGAGAGGAGATTTGGTGTAGAGAAAGAGATTAAGTAGGGCTGAGGCAGTTATAAACGTCATAGTTTTAGATGCATTTTCAGGTG
This sequence comes from Piliocolobus tephrosceles, assembly GCF_002776525.5. Lineage (NCBI taxonomy): Eukaryota > Metazoa > Chordata > Mammalia > Primates > Cercopithecidae > Piliocolobus > Piliocolobus tephrosceles. The sequence continues at coordinate 1,031,584 of NC_045452.1, read as the reverse complement.
CCAAATAATCGCCCTTGGCTGTGAGAGCTGGATGGTAAGCTCGGCTGGGGTTGGGAGCCAGTGGCACGCGTACTATTGAAGCTGGCTTTCCCACACAGGGCCCAGGGGTGGCAGCGCCCCACCCGGGGAAGTCCTCGGGGTGGATCCACCATTCAAAACTTTGGATCCAGCGTTCAAAACTGAGATACAGGCTAAGAATCCCTAATGCAGGATTGCCTTTGAGCATCATGTTGGCAAAGATTCTAAAATGTGAAAAATTGAAACATCTCTGGTCCCAAGCATTCTAGATAAAGGGATACGCACCCACCTGAAGCCCCTCCTTTCTCCATCAGCATCTCTAAAGATGATCCCAAGAGCCTTCCTCCCTCTCTCCAGGAAGATCCTTTGCTGGAGGCCACATGCCTGTGAGAACCGAGGGCTAGACCAGGCCTCTGCCTGGCTGGCTGATGCTGGGCGTGGCTCTGCAAGCCTGTTTCTACCTTTGAACCAGGAAAAGAACATCCGTTTCTCTGCCCTGTAAACAGATCCTAGACGCTGTGAACTTTGGGTTTTATGGGGTGCTGAGCCATCCCTCTGTGGCTGCCTGAGTTGGTCCCATACAGGCGTCCCTTCCCTGAAGGCTGATCCGGCCCTGCCCATGGCACACGTGGGAGCAGCTCCTGCCCAGGCCAATGGCCGGAAACGCCACAGTGGCTCCTCTGGCTGGAGGAGGATGACACTTGGGCCTCAGTGCAGTTTGTAGGAAAGGAAGGATGCCACGGGGTCGGATCGCATGTGAGGGAGATTTGGTACAGAAACTAACACAGGAATTAAGGTGGCAGAAACGTCACGCAAGGTGAGGCATGTGTCTCCCGGCCTCTCATCTATCTCAGGTCTGAACTTCGCACAGCATGAGGCTGCAGTGCTGAGACTCAGCCCCTCCCCGGGGGGCCCACAGCCTATGCCACTCACTCTGCACGTGGCATTCTTGGTTTCTGCATCTTTGAGCAGAATGCTAGACACAGTAGTGGTTTACCCTCTGCTCAATATCCCTTTAACAAATCACCATGCAACACATTCCAGCTGGGTACAGCCCCCGCCACGCCGGGACCCCATACCGGGTCCTCCACTCCCTTCCCTCTGCTGGGTTTGATTTGACCAACATCCAGAGTTCACTTCAGAAAAGGCAGGGTGAGAGGAAGGATAGCATGGGGGGCCCTGGCCTGGGCCAGCCCTGGGGCAGACGCCAGAGGGCCCAGCTCCCCCTGGGAAATCCTGCTTGCCCTGCCCCAGCACCCATTCTGAGCCACAGCCGGACTCTGGTAGGGCTGTGCTCAGAGTTTTCCAGCCTTTGGGACTCAGGAGGTAGCCCTCCAAAAGTTGGTGGCGAGGGCTCACCAGCAGCTGAGGGGTGTTGGCATTAGATAGAGCAGTCCCAGGGAAAAGGCTGCTTGAAGCAATATGGGAAACCCCAGACCGGTCTTTCTGCAAAAGCTGAGTCATGCCAGCCTCCCAGAGCTTCTGCGGGGCCACACCCGCCCCAGCAACGGGGCTGGGGCATCCCTGGGGTCTATTTGCCGCTCCGCTCGGTGGGTGGGACTGGTCTTCGCCATGGCCGTGAACACGATTTTCACCCCCCTCCACCCCGCCCTGCCCGGCTCTGGTCCTGAATCTTGCCATCTCTCCCTTCTCCTCCAGCAAGACTCTTGCCCTCACAACCCACCGGCCCTTCAAGGCCCAGCGCCTGGGGAAGGCACCACCTGGGCAGGGAGCCACACAGCCAGGCACCACCAGCCAGGCCCTTCTCTAGGCTGTCAGGGCAGAGCGCTGAGTCTAGGCAGAGAGGGGAGCTCTGTGGTCGGTGCTAACCTGGCCAGGAGCCACCAGCCCCTGCGCTGTGGCCCTTTGATGTTGGCTGAGAGCCCTGGGCCATCCCTGCAGCCCCAGTTCCTGGGGTACTAACTTCAGGGAGGGCTCTGTGCCCCCGGCCTCCCTGCCTCGCGATGGTGTGCGTTCACTCTGATTTTCTACCCCAGGTCTCAGGCAGGCATTGTCGCTTTCTGTCCCAGAGATGAGGGGAATAGGGGGGCCAGGAAGAAGGAAACCCTTCACTCCAGCAATCAGGCTCCCGCCAGTACTGGGGTGGGCTCCATTTCAGGGACCAGGAGGCACCATGGAGCGAGCCCATGGGCTTGTTCCCAGGGGAGCAGAGGCCTTGTGCAGACCTCGCCTCCTGCGGTGTGGGGGGATGAGATGCCTGGAGGGACAGGAGGGAGAAATGGCCCACTTGGTAATAGACATTACCGAGTGTCAGCCCTGGCCAGCAGGGGACAGGCCAGCTCTGCCCCTGCCTCCCCAGCCCTGTCCTCAGGCCAGGAGGACACTGGCCCCTCCACCCCTCATTCCTTCTGCTTCTGAGAGCACCTGAGCTTCAGTGAGCGCACAGCGGCCTGGCCGGGGAACAAGTGGCACCTGGAGCGAGCCCACCATCAAGAAGAGCATGGAAGTGTCTGGGGCGGATGGTCGGGGTAGAGGCTTCAGGGCAGGGGGAGGCGGTGGGGGCAGCTGGCGGGGAGGGGTGAAGTTCCAAGGGTGCACTGAGAAGGGGGCTGGGGTGGAAGAGGAAAAGGGCAGCGTGTGGCAGCCCCTCCGCTCTTGTCTTTCTCCCCATGCCCCTTGGGAGCCGCCATCCAGCCCCTGGCCTGAAGCACCCACAGGGAGTCCATCCACCCCACTCCCAGCAAATGGAGCTGCCAGGGGCCTCCGACCGCACTGCTGGGTAATCACAAGCCACGCTTCCGGAGCGCGTGCTGGGTGCCTTAGACCTTGCGTTTCATGTATTCACAGCCTGCCTCTGAGGAATGTACTATCATCTCCTTAATGACAGGACATCGGGGCCAAGAAACTTGCTCTGGGGCCTCGGGACAGGGGGAGCTGGCGGCCAGCTTTTCTGGGGGCAGCCCTTGCCAGTTATAGCCATGAAGCTCGTCAGGGATAGAGCTGAGAAAACAAACTCTGAAGGCGGAGCTCTTAACCACCAAGCTAGGGGCCTCCCGCACTCCCCTTGACCTCCACCCTGGGAGGCCGCCCAGACCCCGGTGCCCATGCTCCCTCTGCCCTCCAGATGCACAAATGCTTGTGGTCAGAACCACGCCCTGCTCTTCAGTGCACTAGTGTCCCTTGTAGAGTTCTCTGTCCTGACTTCTGCCCCATCACTTGGGAGTGAGCTCTGTGCACTGTCTCTCCATCTTCACCCAGGGATGTGAAGGGCTGATGACTGCGGAGACACTGAATGGGACAGCATCAGTCTCGGCACTCTTGGGAGGAGACCCTCAGAGGAAAGCCGGGACCCCGTCAGACTGAGCTAGCAATACACCAGCCCCGGAGCTCCCAGTCTGTTACTGCAGCGTGCCTGCAGAAAGAGTCTGCCATCAAGAAGATGGTGGACTTCTTTCTCCAGGTGCTGCTGCTACTGCTTTGGAGCCGTAGGAACGCTGCAATCTCCTTCCACAGAGAATGTGCTCTCCAAGTGCGTGGAGTGCCTCAGCCAACAAGCTCAGGCTGCAGCCACAGAGGCCACGTGCTCCAGGCACTGAGCCAGTGGTATAGGGGTCTGTCCCTTGCTCCTGCAACAGCATCCTTGGCCCTGAGCTGCTGTTGGTGTGGCAGCAGGGCCCTATCAGATCTGCTTCACAGCTGACCAGTTCTCCTTCCCTCTCTCCCCTCCCAGGGGTCCGATCCCCACTGTGACCTGAAGGCTGTCCCTGTCCAATCCCACCCCTTCCTCTTGGGTGTCACCTCCCACCCAGCTTTCTCTCAGCATCAGCTTGCCTGAGGATGGAAACTGACACTCTGCCCTGTGCTGAGTAATACCGAGAGGAAACCCAGAGGACTTTTCTTTTTTCTTTTTCTTTTTTTTTCATTTTAGAAACAGGGCCTCACTCTGTTGCCCAGGCTGGAGTGCACTGACAGGATCACAACTCAGCACAGCCTCAACCTCCCGAGGTCAAGTCATCCTCCCACCTCAGCCTCCTGAAGAGCTGGGACCACAGGCACACACCACCATGCCTGGCTAATTTTTTATCTTTTTTATTTTTTTGTAGAGATGAACATCTCACTGAGTTGCCCAGGCTGGTCTTGAACTCCCAGTGGCCCAGTCTGGTCTTGAACTCCCAAAGGACTTTTGAACAAAAATGCTCAAACTCGTTGTTCACCATGGAAATGCAAAACCAAAATAACACCGAGGTATCATTTTATACTATTAGACTGGCAAAGGTTTGGAGGCTAGATCCTGCCCGGTGTTGGTGGGGATGCCGCAGGGTGGCCAGCAAGCCCTGCTGTGGGATTAAAGTGTACGGCCGGGAAGACCTCACCACAGGCCCACCTTAGACAGGAGCTCTGTCCCTACGGTTCGGTCCCCAGATCTCTCTCTAAGGAAACCGTCATTTAGGCTCAGAGCACCGTGTTTGAGGATATGAATGAGAGTGGTTTGTCATGGCGGCAAGTTGGAGGTCACTGGGGTTCCATGTTTTGGGAAGCAGGTGGGCGAAATGCGGAGCCACCCACAGTGGGGACCCCAGGGCACTGGAGCCACATGTGCAGCAACGTGGGGGGACCCAGGATGGAGCTGGGTGGAGAAAACGTGCCAGCTCACATCTCAGTTAAAACACGCACACGACAACAGCACACTTGCCCCCGAGACTGCACAGGAGTCGGTCCGTGGCGCGGAGGGAGCCAGCAGTGCGGTCTCGTTCGCCTTCGGCAGTCCAGCTTCCAGCCCTGCGCCGTCCTCACACGAGAGTCCCTCAGGTGTGCGGCAACCTTGACTCTGCACACCCAGCCTTGGACACCCACAGCGTAAACAGGGACCCTCCCAGAGCTGTCCCCAAGCCCCTCCCCTGGCCTGTGTGCGGGCGTCTGAGCCGGTGGAGGCCAGCCCTAGGCTCTGCTTCCCTGTGAGCCAGGGTCTGGGCCGAGTCTGACCTGGAGGCCCAGGGCCACAGCCGGAGAGGTCGCATCATTCCAGGAGTTCCGAGGAACCCCACACAGCTCCCCTGAAGCTGGCTGTGACCTAGGGCCTGTCAGAAGCAGCCTGAGAGGAGGTCGCAAGTGACCCAGACCTGGGAAGGAGGGAAAGGTTTGAATTTTACAAAACAAAACAAAACAAAACAAAAAAACAAAAAAAACTTTGCCCTTTTCCCTTGACCATGGGGGGACAAGATAGGCGTGAGGCCTCCCAACCACGAGAGGAAGGCCACCTGGCGAAGCTGCAGTCCCAGCATTATCTGTATGTTAAATTGATGTTTTAAATCAGAGTTGCATATCCAAGTAATTGAAAAATAAATAACAAGCACGGGGGCTGGTGATGGGCTGGGCCAGATTCTCTGCAACCCCCTTTCCAAACCTCTGGTTCCGTGAGGACCAAAAATGACCACCCCAGACTATTCCAGAAACAGCCTGGGGATTCTGAAAGTTTCCCAGAACACAGGCAGTGAAAGGGAGAGAGGCTCAGTCCTTCCGATGGGGCCAGGTGGCTCAGAGCAGGAGGCGATGCAGATCCGGGGGCGCCATGGCGGAGTACCACAGACTGGAGGCTTGCACAGGAGAAGCAGGTTTCCTCACAATTCTGAGCCGGAAGGCAGAGCAGGCAGGGCTGGGTTCCCCGGACGCCTCTCTCCGTGGCTTGGAGACAATGTGTTGTTCTCCCCGGGCCCTTTCCTGTGCGGGTGTCCATGTCCCCATCAGGACACCAGTCAGATAGGAGCAGGGCCATCCAGTGACCTCACTTAACCTTAATCACCTCCGGAAAGTCCCTATCTCCAAGCACAGTCACGTTCTGAGGTCCTGGGGGGTCAGGGCTTCAACTTACGAATTTTGAGAGCACTCAAGTCAGCCCACAACGGTGGACTTTGAAATAATCTTTTAGGAACTGGACTCCCCGAGAATGCTTTAGAAAATGCCAGCCTCGTTCTGTTGCAAAGGGGGAACTGAGGAAGAGGGGGCTGAGTTTTCACAGGGGGAGGAGCCCAGTGGCAGGAAGTGACAGTGAAAAACTGCAGCAAAAAGCAGAACCAAAGGCCAAAGGTGACTATGTGGTCGCCAGTTCGCCTTCCCCGTCAACCCTTGCTGGGTTTAGTGTTTCATTTTCATTGCCAAAAACATCATTCAGGCCGAGTGCAGTGGTTCATGCCTATAATCCCAGCACTTTGGGAGGCCGCGGTGGGAGGATTGCTTGAGCCCAGGAGTTGAAGACCAGCCTGGGCAACACAGCAAGACCCTGTCTCAAAAAAAAAAAAAAAAAAAAAAGGCCAGGTGCGGTGGCTCATACCTGTAGTCCCAGCACTCTGGGAGGCCGAGGCAGGCAGATCACCTGAGGTCAGGAGTTCGAGACCAGCCTGGCCAACATGGTGAAACCCCATCTCTACTAAAACTACAAAAATTAGCCAGTCATGTTGGTGGGTGCCTGTAATCTCTGCTATTCGGGAGGCTGAGGCTGGAGAATCACTTGAACCCGGGAGGTGGAGGTTGCAGTGAGCAGAAATCGTGCCATTGCACTCCAGCATGGGCGACAGAGCTAGACTCCATCTAAAAAAAAAAAAAAAATATATATATATATATATATAGCCAGGCGTGGTTGTGCACGCCTGTAGTCCCAGATACTTGGGAGGCTGAGGCAGGAGGATCACTCGAGCCTAGGAGGTCAAGGCTGCAGTGAGCTGTGATTGCACCACTGCACTCCAGTATGGGTGACAGAGCTAGATCCTGTTTTAAAAAAATAAAGTCATCATTCTCTCATGTATGTGTGTATTGTTTCATTTGTTAATTAAGGTATAATTTTACATACAGTAAAACTCACCATTCTTAGTGCAGAGTTCTCACAAAAGTGTACAATTGTGTGGCATCCACCACAATCCCTACATAGAAGAATCCCATCATCCCCGGAATTTCCCTGGACCCTTCCATAGCCCCCCAGTCCCTCACCCCCTGAATTGTTTTCTGACACCCCACCCCCCTTTCTTTTTGAAGTGGTTGTTTTGCAGGAAACAATACCTTCTCTCATTTTACAAATACTGCAGATAGATTTTGAAGCCCAAAGCATCATAGAGGCAGCAAATCAGGACAGGAAGGACTGAGGTGGGGGGACTCTACCCTGACTGTAAGAAGCATTTGAGAGACCTGCAAAAAGCGAACAGGAGAGGCAGAGACTGGGAGCGCCAGTTGGTACAGGTCCTGCCCTGCATGACAGGGCCAGTGGCCCCCACAGTGATTAGGATAAAATCCAACTGCTCACCCAGGCTGCTGGAGCCTCCCTGCCTTCAGGCCACCCCACTGGCCCCTTGCCCACTGTGCCCCACTGTCCAAGCTCTCGCCTGCCCTGAGAGGGACCCCTGAAGCTTCCTGTGCCCAGGTGCACGTACCTCTCTTTTCCCATCTGGGCGCCTGCTGACTTTGCACCATTAATTGGAACACCACCCTGCAGATGACCTGGCCTCAGCCCATGAAGTTTCCCTTTCGTCCTCTGCAGGGCACCAGCCCCTAACGCCATCTGACCGTTTCCCTGCTCACAGGATCTTCCATTTGCTTAACCCCGGAAGTGCGAAGCCTGAGTGAAGAGCATGCAGGAAACAAGCCCCTGTCCTCCTGGAGGCTACATTCCAAGAGGGGAGGCAGGCAACACACACACAAACGACTCCATAGTATGTCATGCTGCGATGCCGGCTGTGGAGGAAAATGAAGTGAGGCCCGGGGAGAGCCAGAGGCCATGGGGCTGCCGAGGAGGAGCAGGGACAGGGCAGAATTTGCTTAGAGCAGGGCAGGTCACGTGGGACTCTGCGGGCCACTGAAAGGAACTTGGCTTTTATTCGGAGGATGTTCAAGGGTGAGTGACATCCTCTGATCTTTTATAAAAGAAGCAAGAGTCTAGAAAGCCCAGGTAGAAGTGAGGGCAGCAGGTGGAGGCCCCACAGCAGGCTCAGGGAGTGAGCCCACGCGAGGGCGTGGAGCAACTGGAGGCTCCAACAGGTCTGGTGGGAGTGCCGAACGGTGTGCATCACCTTGGAAAGCAGGCAGTTTCTAATACCACGAAGCTCGTCCAGCCCTATGTTTCGCAGTTCCAGTGCTAGATATCGCACTCAAGAGAAATGAAGACGCCCACAAAAGGCTCTGCAGCAGCACTGTCCGTGAGAGCTGCATCTGGGGATGCGTGAATTGGCCTGTCATTCCAGCATTTTGGGAGGCCGGGGCGGGAGCATCGCTGGAGCCCGGAGTTCGAGACCAGCCTGATGCCTCCAGAGGTGGCGACCCCTCCCCACCCCCCCTGCCTCCACCTCTACAAAAAACTGAAAAAGAAATTAGCTGGGTGTGGTAGTGTGCGCCTGCAGTCCCAGCATTATCTACATGTTAAACTTCTGTTTTTAATCAGAGTTGCATATCCAAATAATTGAAGAATAACAAGCACAGAGACTAGTGAGGGGCTGGGCCAGATTCTCTACAACCCACATGGCTTCACCCATTTTCCAAACCCCTGGTTTCGTGAGGACCGAGAATGACCATCCCAAACTACTCCAGAAACAGCCTAGGGATTCTGAGTGTTTCCCGGAGAGTCATTAGGAATTATCACAGCGGCGCTGGAGTAAGTGGCTAACTTAAAGTTGGACGACACTGTCTGGAACAGTCGCGTAAGGAGTAAGGGTGGAAATCCCGGTTCTCACTGCGCTGCCGGCTCCCCGCCCCGCTCCACCGCCCAGCGCGGGCGCGGGCTCCCCGGGTCCCCGCAAGCCGCCGGGGGCGGGCCGGGGCGGGCCGGGGCGGGCCCGGTCGTGGGGGGCCGAAGGAGGAAGCGCGCGGGGCGCCATAAGGAGGAAGCGGGTATTCGGCCGTGTCGGCGCGCCTGAGAGACGCTGCCTCGGCCCGGACGCGCCTGCGCCCCCGCGGCTGGAGGGTGGTGAGTGCCCCCGCGCCCCTCCCGGGGTAGGCGCCGAGCCCCAGCCCGGGACCCCTGCCTGCCCGCCTGCCCCGGCGTGGAGCTCAGGGCCCGCCGCCCGCCCTGGGCCCGACCGCGGTGGGAGCCGGAGGAGGGGAGGAGGGGGTCAGAGCCCGGCCTCAGCACCGACCTCTCCCGCCTCCCCTCCGCCCGGGCGCCCTCCTCGGCGCGGCCTGCAGGTCGGTGCTGAGGGTCGGGTCCGCCTCGGAGGCGGGGAAGGCTTTGTTGTGCCCTCTCCACGTGGCCTGGAGACTCAGGGGAGGGGTGCGGGGCGCGGGGAGGGCGGGTGAGGGGCCGAGGCCAGCCCCAGAGAGGAGAAAACCCGGGGGCCTGGCCGGGCGCAGGCCGGCCTTCCCGGCGGATCGGAACCCCCGCCCACACCGTGGTCTTTCCAGTACCTTAAACACCTGCCGGCTCCTCCCGAGCGGAGCTCAGGGCTGACCAAGCGCGGTCAGAGTGGCCGCCTACGGGGACTCGCCCGCGCCTTAGAGCGCTGGCAATGATGTGCGGATCCTCGCTGCTGCTGCTGGGAAGCTGTTGAGTGGCTGAATGACCCCAGGGGACCCTGGGAGAGCCCTGAAGCCCTCAGCCACCAAGTGGCTAGGCTGGCAAGGGTTCATTCATTCATTGAACAAATACGAATGTGCAGCCGGTGCTGGGGTCATGATGGCTCTGGTGGGCAGCGAGGGGCCGGCCGGAGGAGCACAGTGCAGGCTCTGTTAGTGGGCTGAGGGCTGGGCCTTCTGGGGCTGGACCGTCCTTCACCTGCAGGAGGGGTTGGGGCAGGTGAGGAGCAGATGGACCCCCCGCGGAGCTCTTCCACCTTCCCGTGCTTACACCCCCTTCCTGGAACCTTATCCACACCCTCAGTCCTCGCTCTTACTGTGGGGGAGCTGCAGAGGATGTGGTTCTTCCACATTCCATCTCCACTCGCGCTGGGCAGGCTCTGAGATGGGGAGAGCTCTCCTGGGCCTGAATGTGTGCCGTCCTGGGGCCCTGCAGTCCCTGGGAGTGATGACTGAGACCAGATTCCCTGAGCTGGGGTCTTAAGGGCGTGGGGAGCGCAGAGGGATCCTCTGGCATCAGGAGTTGAGGTAGACAGCTCCAGGGAAGCGCTGCTGGGAGGAGGACCCTGGCCAAGCCTCTGCCTGCGGCCCGGAGTGTGTGTCCCTGCCCCTTCTGCCCCTCTTGCCCGGGGAGGGAAGAGGAAACCAGAGGTCAGCAGTTCGTGGCTGGGGTTTAAAGGCAGGGATCTCCCAGGACGGGCACAGGGAGCATGAGAAAACAGCTAGTGTCTCTGTTCGTGAGATGTGAGAGTGGCGACTGAGGTGAGGGGTGCAGAGACCTGCCGTGGCTGGGGCGAGGTGCTCTTAGTGCTTCTGGGGAGGTTGGGCAGGACTGGCAGGACTGAGGAGGTTGGGCAGGATAGACGGTGGCTATCAGGTGGTCTCAGGGTTGTGCAGGAGCTTGCCAGAGAGGGAAGCGGAGCGTGTCCCCAGGGTGGTACGGGGGGGGGCGGTTCTAGGGGGGGGATGCCTGGGTGGGAAGAGGTGTCGCATCCCCAGCTCAGAGGCCTTGCCTAGGGGTGCTCACAGGCTCAGCTGACGTGAGGATGTTGATGGGAGGACTGAGGGTCCCACTCATTTGCAAGTGAGAACTGCCTGCCCAGCAGCCCCAGCAGTGCCTGGGCCCCTGGACTGACAAGGATGGATGATGGAGGCAGATGGATATTTGATGCCGGAGCCTGCCTTCCAGGCAGAAGGGCCGTGAGTCATCCTCTCCCCAGTGCCAAGTGGAGGGGCTGTGTTATTCGTTTTCAGGGCTGAGCAGGTCCTCGGTGTGCCGGAGGACTGCGCACGTTGTTTCAGGCGACCCGGAGCACTGGCTCTGTAGCCCATGAGAGACCTCCCTCTAGAGCTGTGGCCTCTGGAAATGCCTCCGGTGGTTGACATCTGGTCACCACTTGCCACCTGGGGCTGTGGAGGGCAGCGCAGTCCTGGAGTGTCCCTGAGAGCAGCCGGGCGTCTGCCTCTGCCCACCCCACAGGGCCTCCCACTCACAGGGTCTAATTAGCAGCTCCACGGCTGCCATACCTTGCAGACCGCCGTCAGCGGCCACATGTATCCTTGCCCCAAGCCAATGACAGGTCTGAAGAAGACACTGGTGGAGCTGAAGCCCAGGACAGAGACAAGCACCTGTGTGCCGGACGCTCATGGAGCACTTGATGTGTGCTCACTGGCTCATGTGGACGTCACGGTGGTCAGACTAGGGTAGTATCCCCATTCTCCAGATGGTGAAACTGAGGCAAGGAGAGGCTAAGTAACTTGTCCGAGGTCACAACCGAGGGAGTCGGACTCCAGGGTTTCGGCTCCGAGCATCATGCACGCTGCCCAGACTTCCCCTCCACATGTCACACCTATTAGGCCACCGGGCGTGAGGAGCCTTTCTGTGGCCTCGCTCCCCTCTGAGCCTCTGGGAGGGAGGCAGCCCAGGTTCCAAGGCAGCGAGTGATGTGTGCGGGAGAAGGGAAGCTTCCGGGGCAGGGGTTCAGAACCCTCCCGGTGGGGTTTTCCCCAAGAGCCACTGCTGGCAGGTTCCTACAGGCCCATCCAGCCCCAACACAGCCTGCCTCTTTTCCTTCTCTTCCTCCTTTTCTCTTTCTGCCTGCGTTGGTCCAAAATGAGGAAGTTTCACATAAAAGGCAAACGGGCCACAAAGCAGCTATTTCTAGAGGTGCTGCCGCCTTGCAGATTGAATTCTTGGTTGGCTTTTTAGGTGTTTGTTTTCAGGGTCCTTTTCTATAGAAGAAGCTATCAACTAAGAAAAGGAGGAAGTGGCTTTGGGAGGCTGAGACAGGAGGCTTGCTTGAGTCCGGGAGGTCGAGGCTTTAGTGAGCTTTGATTGCACTGCTGCACTCCTTGAATCCTATCAGCTTGGCCAGGGCAGGGGTGGGAAATGGGGTTTTAAAGGGGAAAGACCACCATCTGGATTACACACCGGACCTGAAAGGGGGCTGGTCACTTTTAGGCACGTAGAGTAACTGGAAAGACACGCTGTCCTAGTGGAAGCCGTGGGTGGCCTCTTTGGCTGCTGTGGCCCCAGGGGAGGAGGAGATACCTGTCTTTCTGGGGCTGGGGCTCAGTCTGACGCCGGGTCCGGATCACCAGGGAGCTTTCCGCAGAGCATCCTGCCTGGGCTTTGCCTGGTCTGCATGGGACCCCCAGCCTGTGGCTCAACCCGCTTCTGTGCTCACAGCCATGCTGGCACTGGGGGCAGTCCTTGGCTTCCCTCCTCGTTGGCTTAACAAACCCCCTTTCTTCAGAGGAATGAAAGTGTGTGCTGTGGCCTGGTGGACCAGGCCGGGCTTGGGGGTTCCAAATGCCCTGTGTGCTTGGGGACAGCTGCTGAACCCCCCCGCTGCTGTCATGGCCCTTGGCCAGGAGCTTTCATCTGAGGCCGGCAGTAGTTGCTCTATTTCTGTTATGGGGTACCCCTGCATCTGTGTTTGGTTTAATTTGTGTAACTGAATGTCTCATTTTGTTTCTCACATTCATTCTGTGAAATTCCCCCATATCTGGGTGAGTGTTCAGGTGACTACAGCGCTGGGTCCGGGATGGGCGGTGTTCCAGGAGCTCCTGCTTGGGCCTCTCCCATTCTGCCCCAAAACCAAAGAGAAGGGAAAACCCTCTATAAGTGGATGTCACATGTCAGGTGCTTTTTCTGACACTGCATGTGATCGCACAAGGCAGGGAGTGTCCCCTTTTACAGATGGGGAAGGTGAGATCACATTGCAGGTTCAAAGTCTGACATGACCTGTCCACCTTTACAGCTTCCTTCTCTGGGCTGGGAGTGCCTGAAGGCTTCTTAAAATGCAGATGGACTTGGGGGATTGGGCTTCTCTGGGGTTCCAGTGTTTTCTAGGGGGAGCCATCTGGGGTCAGGGCTGGGGTGGGGACAGCAGGAGAACAGGACAGGAGTGGCGACCCAGGGCCAGGGAAGGGAGTAGGCAGGGGCAGCATGTGGGGGTGGAAAGAAAGGGGCCATTGGCACGAAGGCCCCTGGGAGGCAGCAGCGCGTCCCTCCTGGGGGTCAGTCCAGGAGAGTGGCCATCCCTGAGGAGCTCTGGTCCTGTGACAGTGAGGCTGGGCCTGAGGGCACCGGAGGCCAGCGGGCAAGTGTACCATCCCCCCAGCCCGGGGGGCACCACGTGACCAGTCCTCACGTCAGGACTGGGAGTGGCTTCTGCACCAGCTGGCATCTCCCTAGAGACCGGAAGGTGGGGTGCCTCCTGGGTTCAGCTGGGAACTCTGAGCTTTGGGTGCTGGAGGTCACTGTGCTTGGACTGGCTGCCGCCTGGGCCCAGCTGTGTGGAGTCAGTAGAGGGACCACAGCCAGGCCGGGCACCGTCCTGGCCCCGGAACCGAGGCAGGCGTGCTATGAGAAGATAACATTGCCTTGACAACTGTCCCCAGGATCCTTTCAGCAGGCACTTCCTTGCTGTGCCCTGGAAAGGTGGGGTGGCAGTCTGGATGACAGCACAGCTTTAGGGTGCTTCTCTGTGGCCCACACACCCTTCCGGCGCGATGGCCACCTCCGTTCCTGTTTTCCCAAGCCCCACTTCCCCTGAAATCCAGGCAGCAGAGATGGGGCCTGGCTGTGAGAACCCTGGCCCCAGCTGTCACCATTTCCCCAAAAGCCTTGTTTCTCCCTCTGGGTATCCCTGAAGACCCCTGCAGACATCCAGCCCCAAACCTGGCCAGCTGAGCAGGGAGCCCAGCTGGGAGCCTTTGTGGAAGGGTCGCCCGTGTCCTCACACCAGCAGCCAGCCACTGTTGGGTCATCAGCCCCTCCACTGGAGAGGGGAGGCGTTTCTGCCAGGGGCTGGGTGGCATTTCTGCCAGGCAGGAGCACAGCGTTGGTACGGCACAGGCCCTGCTGTGCTCTGTGAGGGCTCTGCCCTGACTTGGACTCTGTCTAGGACGTGGTGACAGCCTTATTCTTTATTTATTTATTTTTGAGACAAGTCTCACGTGTCACCCAGGCTGGAGCACAGTGGCGCAGTCTCCGCTCCCTGCAAGCTCCGCCTCCTGAGTTTCACACCATTCTCCTGCCTCAGCCTCCCGGGCAGCTGGGACTACAGGCACCCACCACCTCGCCTGGCTAATGTTTCGTATTTTTAGTAGAGATGGGGTTTCACTGTGTTCGCCAGGATGGTCTCCATCTCCTGACGTCATGATCCGCCCGCCTCAGCCTCTCAAAGTGCTTTGATTACAGGCGTGAGCTACCACATGACCCAGCCTTGTTCTTTATGACAGAGTCTACAGAGAGTTCAGGGAGGGGCGGACCGGGGCAGACAGAGGCTCACCAGGGATTCTGGAGTAGCTGAAGGACACCTGCCGTCCGCTGCCAGCCACCATGCGCCACCCAGAAGCCCAGGGCCTGCACACGGGAGGGAGGCAGGACTCCGGGTCACGGAGGCCGAGAGCATCAGGGTCCACTGACTTCCGGGGCCTGTGGTGGAGCCTCCGACCTCTGGGAGGGGGCCCCAGTCACCTGAAGAGGTCCTTGCCTCCTCATGCCCCCTCCTGCTGGCTGCCTTTTCAAAAACCATTTGTTTGAGACATACTGCACATGCCATAAAATTCACCCATTGAAAGTGTACAGTTCAGTGGCTTAGTATATTCACAGTGTGCACCCATCACCACCACCTACAGGCAGAACATTTCAGCGCCCCAGAAAGAAGCTCCACACACACCAGCGGGTCCTCCGCAACCCTGGCACCCTGACAGCCCTGATCTTTCTGTCTGGATTTGCATGTTTAGCACTCACATCACTAGGTGGCCTTTTGTGACTGACTTCTTTCATGTAGCATATTTTCAAGGGTCACTCATGTTACAGCAGGTGTCTGTGTTTCATTCATTTTTTATTTTGTACTTTTTGTAGAGACAGGGTCTCACTGTGTTGCCCAGGTTTGCCTCAAACTCCTGGGCTCAAGTGATCCTCCTGCCTCGGCTTCCCAAAGTGCTGGTCCTCTGGCTGCCAGAGGCAAATTCAAGCAGCAATGGAACTTTTCACTTGGTGGAGCCTGTTTCTCCGTTTTCTCTCTGTGTCTCAGCTTCCCCCGCCCCTGCGTCTGTGTTCTCTTGGTTTCTGGCTTGTCTGTGGCCTGGTGGCATCGGTGATTGAGCCTTGGTTTGTGGTCATATTGTTGCTCATCTTTGTAGGCGGATGACAGAGATCAGTCCTCTGTGGCCAGATTTGGAGAATCTGGATGATTGGACTTCGTTCTCTGTGTCCTTAGCCTCTTTGAGCTCAATTCGATTCAGGATTTTGTGTCCACCAGGAAGAACAACTCTTTGATACCTGGTCCAGGGAGTTTTCCAGTTTCTGTGTTTACTCTTGCCCTGGGGCTGAAGTTGTAATTCAGAAAGGCCTTTGCCTCTCACTGAGCGAATGTGGAAAACTTTTCTTGAGTCACTGGGTAAGGTCACGAAGTGTCTTGAATTGGAGGAACTCTGTTCTGATTGGTTTGAGATTAGTTTATATAAGTAAATATTTCGAAGATTTGCAGAACATAAGAAAATCCTACTTCTAATAATTTATTTATTTATTATAATTTTTTTTTTGAGATGGAGTCTCACTCTGTTGCACAGGCTGGAGTGCAGTGCCGTGATCTCGGCTCACTGCAACCTCTGCCTCCTGGGTTCAAGAGATTCCCCTGCCTCAGCCTCCCGAGTAGCTGGGATTACAGGCGCTCGCCACCACGCCTGGCTATTTTTTTTTGTTTTTTTTTTGTATTTTTAGTAGAGTTGGGGTTTCACTGTGTTAGCCAGGACGGTCTCGATCTCTTGACCTCATGATCTGCCCCCCTCAGCCTCCCAAAGTGCTGGGATTACAGGCATGAGCCGCCACGCCCAGCCTATTATAATTTTTTTTGAGACGGCGTCTTGCCCTGTCACCCAGGCTGGAATGCAGTGGAACGAAACTTGGCTCACTCCAACCTCTGTCTCCTGGGTTCAAGCGATTCTCCTGCCTCAGCTCCCAAGTAGCTGGGATTACAGGTATGTGCCACCACACCCGGCTAATTTTTGTATTTTTATTAGAGACAGGGTTTCACCATGCTGGCCAGGCTGGTCTTGAACTCCTGATCTCAGGTGATCCTCCTGCCTTGGCCTCCCAGAGTGCTGGGATTACAGGCGTGAGCCACCGCGCCCGCTGTACTTCTAATAATTTTAATGCATTAGACTTTAAATTTAAAAGGAAATTCTTGGCCGGGCGCTGTGGCTCACACCTCTAAAACCAGCACTTGGGGAGGCTGAGGCAGGCGGATCACAAGGTCAGGAGATCGAGACCATGCTGGTTCACACTGTGAAACCCCATCTCTACTAAAAATGCAAAAAATTAGCCAGGCGTGGTGGCGGGCGCCTGTAGTCCCAGCTACTCGGGAGGCTGAGGCAGGAGAATGGCATGAACCCGGAAGGTGGAGCTTGCAGTTAGCTGAGATCGTGCCATTGTACTTCAGCCTGGACGACAGTGAGACTGTCTCAAAAAAAAAAAAAAAAAAAAAAA